>NC_072771.1:2486132-2710213 GCF_022539595.1 Amphiprion ocellaris
TTTTAAAAATTATTATTATTATTATTATTATTATTATTATCATCATCATCATTACTATCATTATTATTAGTAGTAGTAGTAGTATTTAAATACTCCTAAAAAATCAGCGAGCAGTCGCAGAAAGTTCCGTGAATGTAAATCTGACGGACTTTAAGAGTGAATTTCTGGGTTTTCCGCTGATTGCAGAGCAGCAAAATGACGTGAAACAAACTCACCTGATGATCATTAATGATCACCTTCTCATCGATCTGATTCCTCCTGATCGATTAACGCTGCTTCTTTTATCCCGGTAACGTTTAGTTTTAGTTGCTGCGACATCTCAGTGCAGGAACGGAATGAAAGGCGATGTCGAAATGATTTATGTTCAGGTACACCCGAGTCTTTCCGAAGAGGTGTGACCACGAAGCCCGAAGCACAACTTCGGTCATTTCCGGAATATCCGAACCTTTCCGAAGGAAGGACGATAGATGGATAGATGGATGGATGGATGGATAGATAGATAGATAGGTAGATAGATAGATAGATAGATAGATAGATAGATAGATAGATAGATAGATAGATAGATAGATAGATAGATAGATAGATAGATAGATTTAAAATATGTTTTTTAAATATCAGTGTAATATGTACACTACAAATACACTCAAGTGAACTAATTTAGTTGGTAATTAAATCATACCAGAGTGCATCTTTTTAATTTTTATTTATAATCTTAAGCAGTTATCATTTGAAGGACCTGTGGGACAAAACTTATAACTTTTCTATATTGTCATCGACATTTAAATTTTAAATAATTTTGAATAAACTTAATTTCAAATCAACAGGGATGTTTACAGCAGCGATGGTAGCACCTAAGAATTTAAGCTAGCTCACTTGTACTATAGCAAGTTAATACAGGATAACATTTTAAGGTTAGCATTAAGTCAGCTAGCTAGATAGTGCATCAGCAAGAAAATATGGTATTAACACCGTATTAACATAATTACCAAATTTAACCAAAACTCAGCTACTACACTAATGCATTAGAAATATAGTATAGCATAATATATTAGCTTAACGTATACTCAGCTAATTAGCTAGAGCTACAGAAAGATAATATAGCAATACATTAGAAATATAACATCAAGCCAGCAAGTTAGCTAGTGCTAAGAAAAATAATATAGCATAACAAATTAGCTTAACATAAAGTCAGGTAGTTAGCTACTGCTACAGAAATATAGTATAACATATTAGTGTAACATAAAGTCAGCTAAATAGCTGTAGCGATAGCAAGCTAATATAGCATAACAATGTAAGTCTAACATAAGTGTACGTTATAAATTCAACATAAAGTCAGCTAGTTACCTAGTGCTACATCGAGATATAATAGCAAAACAGTGTAAGCTTGACATAAAGCCAGCTAACTATCTAGTGTTACAGAAAAATATAGCATAATATATTAGCTCAACATGAATTGAGCTAGTTAGCTATTGCTACAGCAAGTTAATATGGCATAACAATGTCAGTCTAACATAAAGTCAGCTCGTTAGCTCGTGCCACAGAAGACAATACAGCACACCATTTTAAATCTAACATAAAGTCAGTCGGCTAACTATTGCTACAGAATGACAACTTAGCATAACATTCTTAGCTTAACTAAAGTTGACCGATTAGCCTTCTAGACAGATAATAATGTATTTTTTATAGCTTGTTAGCTGTTACATTACTGTATTAGATGATAATGCACACAATCTATCAAAGAGCTAGCATTAGCAGGGCTACGTCTTCCTTCAAAAGTGCTCCTCTTACATTTTCACAAATCAGAGAAACCGTTTTATTTTTTGTTCAAGCTAATAGAGAATTAGCCACATGACTGTCAGTTCTTAACAGTAAAGAAGAAGTTTTAATGTTTATGTTCTTCAAAAGAAATGAGAGGCTTACTTTAGCCATTAGCATGGTCTTACCTCAAAACTTCTTCTTTTGGTTACAGTACAAATTTAAATTATCAACCAAGACTTGAAATGAAATTGACTCGATGTATACAAAACATTTGATCTGTTTTCTTTTTCAGCCATCCAGAGATGCTGATGTAGTTGTTTTTATTTTAACACACCTGTTATTTACAGTCAAAACTGTTATCAGTGGCTTTGGTGGCTCCATGCAGCTGTTTAACACCTGGAATTTATTCTGCAGTACATGGAAGATGTAATTTAAATAACAATAAAACTGAAGATCCTTCGGTCATTATTGATTTTATTTAGAGACAGTTTATGATATAATTCAGATCCACAGTGGACAAACTGAGATGTCTGAGCCTGGTCAGACTATATTTAGAGTAAATCTGCAAAGTATATACAAATTACCAACATCCACCCAACAGAAATAGGGTTTGAAGAGTTGTTTCATAGCTTCATTGATCTTTAAAAAAAAAAACAAAAAAAACCCCTGAGTTTTTTATTCCCGCAGAGAGAAGTGAAAAAAACCCTGAAAATCGTACAAATTGAAAAGAAAGATAAGCAAAGTGTTCAGTTTTCATCACTTATTGAGTTTAAAGTCAAGTATCTTGATGATCTCAACGTTTCCTGTAAGAAAAAAAGACTAAAAAACATTAGAAAACACACATTTATTCTGTACAGCTCACTGCTGGTCGTCACAGACTGTGTTTAGTTTCACTTCCCTGATGATGCAAACGTTAAATGACTGTAAACTGCAGACTCCAGTCACTTCATCATGATTCACTTCTGGTTATAAAAGTCAGGGTTTCCTTCTATTTCTGCCCTGAAAACACAAGAAATATTCTGTTTTTATAAAGTCTCTGCACTTCTCTACCTGCTTCTTCAAAACGGGAATTAAAGTGAAAAAATTTTGGCACAAAAACTTCGATTATGTGGTTTAAGAAACGTGTAGATATTTAAACAGAAAAAACACACATCTGTGTGGTGTGTTTACAACCTATAGAGCAGGGGTGTCCAACATGCAGCCCGTGGGCCAAAACCGGTCCTCCAGAGGGTCCAATCCGGCCCTCAAAGTGTAAAAACTACAGACAAGACATTAACTGTAAATTTGTAAAACTATAAATTTAAAACAATTTGTAGACCATGATGATTGTTCTTTTGTCATTGTGTCATTTTTGTAATATTTTGTTTTTTTTGTCGTTTGTCTATTTTTTGTCGCTTTGTAACTTTGTCTGATTTTTTGTCTCTTTTTTCTTTTGTTTCATGTCGTTTCTCTTTTCTTGCCATTTTGTTTCTCATTTTTGTCGTTTTGCGTCTCACTTTTGTAATATTTTGTCTTGTTTTTTCATGTTGTTTTGGCTTTTTTGTCTGACTTTTGTCGTTTGTATCATGTTTTTGTCGTTTTGTTTCTTGCTATTTGTCGTTTTGTGTTTCCATTTGTGTTGTCTATTTTTTTGTCGCTTTGTAACTTTTTTGTCAATTTTTTTGTGGCTTTTTCTTTTGTCTCATGTCGTTTCTCATTTTTTGAAAAGAAGTGAATTTATTGACCTCCTGCATTGATAATTTTTTTTTGATACTGAAGGCTTTTATAGAAACACATGAATTATATTTAATTATGCATTTTACACAGGATGAAGTTTTTATTGTTTTTTGGAAAATGTTTGAATAATGTTGAAACATTTTTGAGTTTTTTAGAAAATTTTGGAACTATTCTGGAGAGAGTTTATGTAACCATGGAAACTTTCTGTAATTGTGAACAAATTTTAGGTAATTTAGGAAAATATGTAAATAATTTTGGATCATTTTTGTAATTTTTGACTTCTTTTCAATTAATTTAGCAACATTTGTGAGTAATTTTGGCCATTGGTTTACATTTTGGAAAATTTTTGAGTAATTTAGGAAACAGTAACAGTGAAAATTTTGGGCATTTTTTATTTTTATTGAGGAATTTTAGACAAAATTTAAAGTGTTCTAGACAATTTTTGTGTCATTTAGGAAAATCTGTAAGTAATTTTGGACAATTTACGACAAATTTTTTGGCAATTTTTAAGTTATTCTGGATAAGTTTTGAATAATTTAGGACAATCTATCATGTTTTTGTCATTTTTGTGAAGTTGTAAGTCATTTTTTGACAAATTTTTGTCTTGTAGGATGAATTTTGGACAATTTTTAAGTAAAATGTGTGACTAATATTTGATCATTTTTGTCATTTTGGATCATTTACGAGTCATTTTGGATCATTTTCAGTTAATTTGAGTCATTTAAAAAAATTGGCCGTAATTGTGACTATTTTCTGAGTAATTTAGGAATATATGTGTGTACCTGTGTACATTTTTAGTATTTTGTAAAATTTTTGAGTCATTTTATATGAATGTTCAATGATTAAGGGGATTTTTTAATCATCTTGGACAATTTCTGTCATTTTGGACAATTTTCAAATCATTTTAGCCATTTTTTTGTCATGTAGGACAAACTGTGAGTCACTTTTGTCACATTTTGAGTCATTTGGAAGGACAAAGCACCAAACTGAACGACAGTCCTCCGTCCTCAGATTGGACCTCTTGCCGATCCGCTTTAGTTTCCAGAACCGTGGAACTAAACCGTTGGATTAAAAAGGTTTTAAAAACCCTCACGACGTCCTCGGAGGTCCAGCCAGTTTATAAACGGGAGTTTCTCGGCGTCCTCATGGACCCGACGTGCCCCTGAACGTAGCCTCGATCTGCTCCAGCGTCTTCCCCTTGGTCTCCGGGACGAAGACGGCGGTGAAGACGATGTTGGCCGTGCAGAAGGAGGCGAACAGCCAGAAGGTTCCGGCGCTGGTCAGGAGGTTCTGGAAGACGAGGAGAGGAGTGAATATCTGCCTGAGCCGGACTTCACCTGAGCTTCCCGTCCAGAACTCACCATCATGTCCTGGAAGGTCTTGGTGACGATGAAGGCCATGCTCCAGTTGGTGAGGACGCAGACGGCGCTGGCGAAGCCTCGGACCTTCACCGGGAAAACCTCCGACATGATGAGCCACGGGATCGGACCCCAGCCTAGAGCGAAACCTGGAACCGGCAGAAACGTTAGAAACGTTGGGAGGAGGAAGTCTGTGGTGTTCTGAACCATTTTAGACTCATTTTAGACTCAATCTGACTTATTTCAGACCTTTTTGTGAACAATTTGTGAAATATTATATATATATATATATATAATACTTTTTTTTTTGCCATTTTGAACAATTTCTTGAAAGAAATGGTCATTTTAGAGAAACTCTAAGTTATTTTGGACAATTTTTTATTAATCTAAGAATATTTTTCAAAATATTTCAGGCAAATTTTCACTAATTTAAGTATTTAGGTAATTTTGGACAATTTTTGAGTCTTTATTAAAACAAACTTTGATTTAATTGGGCATTTAGGAAAATTTCATTTTGGACTTTTATTTTGTAATTTTATACAAGTTTCAAGTCATTTCAGGAAAATTTTGAATAATTTGAGCAATTTCTAATACATTCTGGAAATATTTTGAATCATTTTAGACTCATTCTGACTCATTTTTTGAACAATTTAAGGTGATCTGTGAATTTTTTTGTCATTTTGGGTCAATTTCCTAAAAGACAGGCGTCCATTTTAGAAAAATTTATTTTGGAGAATTATTTATGAATTTAACAACATTTTAAAAATATTTTAGGCAATTTGTCTAAAATTTGGTTAATTTTTGAGAATTTTTAAAGTTATTTTAGATAAATTTTGAGTCTTTATTAAAGAAACTGTGTTTAACATTTAAAATTGATGTCATTCTTTGTCATTTTGGACATCGTCTAACTCATTTTAAGTATAGTGTGAGTCATTTTGGAAATATTTTGAATCATTTGAGACTCATTCTGACTTTTTTTCAAACATTTATTTTTACCAATATGTGAAAAATTTTCAGACTTTTTTTTGGTCATTTTGGACAATTTCCTGGAAGAAACAGTCATTTTAGAGAAAAGTTGCGTTATTTTGGACAATTCTTTATTAATCCGAGAATATTTTTAAAATATTTTAGGCCATTTTTCAATAATTTAGGTATTAAGGTCATTTTGGACGATTTTGTGAGTAATTTTAAGCTCATTCTGACTTATTTCAAACATTTTTTGAACAATTTAAGGCCATTTTTGAAACATTTTGCATCATTTTTGACTATTTTTGTCAGTTTGGACAAGTTTCAAGTAATTTTGGACAATTTCCTTAAAGCCACACGATCATTTTTTTTTTTTTTTTTTACAATTTTAGACAATTGATAAATCATTTAGGACAATTTGAGGTTTTTAAAAGTAGTTCTTGACTCCTTTTAAACAAATTTGGAGTTATTTTGGACATTTTTTTTTGTCATTTTGGATGTTTTCTAACTTAGATTAAGCAGATTTTCAGACTTCTGGACAGGTCGTTCTGTAATTCTGGACAAGTTTCAAGTCGTTTTGGACAACTATTTCTCACAGGACACATACTGACTCATTTTGGACAAGTTTGCTGTTTCTTTTTACAGGAAAACAGGAAAGTTTGTGATTTTGGACAGTGTTTGGGTAAATGTGAGCTGAGATGACCGACCTGCGATGAAGACGGCCGTGCTGGCCAGAGCTAACCAGGACAGGTCGCCCTGAGCTTCAGTCTTTTCGGACATCAGGTAGAAATAAACCCCGAAAGCTGTGGTGCTGATCGCCATGGCAACGCCTAGACGATTAAATGAGGTTAGGAAACTTTGACATGAAACAGGAAACTACAGAGATCTGAACCCAGATAAACACCTGAGATGATCAGCAGGACTTTCCTTCCAGCTTTGTCCATGATGAGAGCAGCGACGGCCGTGAAGACGACCTGGATGAGACCCACGATGACCGAGGCCAGATCGCTCTCCTGGAGGAGAAAATACTTTAGAATACTACTAATACTACTACTAATACTACTACATGATGACTGAGACCAGGTTGCTCTCCTGGAGGAGAAAATACTTCAGAATACTACTAATACTACTACTAATACTACTACATGATGACTGAGACCAGGTCGCTCTCCTGGAGGAGAAAATACTTCAGAATACTACTAATACTACTACTAATACTACACGATGACCGAGGCCAGGTCGCTCTCCTGGAGGAGAAAATACTTTAGAATACTACTAATACTACTACTAATAGTACTACACAATGACTGAGACCAGGTCGCTCTCCTGGAGGAGAAGATACTTTAGAATACTACTAATACTACTACACAATGACTGAGACCAGGTCGCTCTCCTGGAGGAGAAAATACTTCAGAATACTACTAATACTACTACTAATACTACACGATGACCGAGGCCAGGTCGCTCTCCTGGAGGAGAAAATACTTCAGAATACTACTACTAATACTACACAATGACCGAGGCCAGGTCGCTCTCCTGGAGGAGAAAATACTTCAGAATACTACTAATACTACTACTAATACTACTACACAATGACTGAGACCAGGTCGCTCTCCTGGAGGAGAAAATACTTCAGAATACTACTAATACTACTACTAATACTACACGATGACCGAGGCCAGGTCGCTCTCCTGGAGGAGAAAATACTTCAGAATACTACTACTAATACTACACAATGACCGAGGCCAGGTCGCTCTCCTGGAGGAGAAAATACTTCAGAATACTACTAATACTACACGATGACCGAGGCCAGGTCGCTCTCCTGGAGGAGAAAATACTTCAGAATACTACTAATACTACTACTAATACTACACGATGACCGAGGCCAGGTCGCTCTCCTGGAGGAGAAAATACTTCAGAATACTACTAATACTACTACTAATACTACACGATGACTGAGACCAGGTCGCTCTCCTGGAGGAGAAAATACTTCAGAATACTACTAATACTACTACTAATACTACACGATGACCGAGGCCAGGTCGCTCTCCTGGAGGAGAAAATACTTCAAAATACTACTAATACTACTACTAATACTACTACACGATGACTGAGACCAGGTCGCTTTCCTGGAGGAGAAATACTTCAGAATACTACTAATACTACTACTAATACTACACGATGACCGAGGCCAGGTCGCTCTCCTGGAGGAGAAAATACTTCAGAATACTACTAATACTACTACTAATACTACACGATGACCGAGGCCAGGTCGCTCTCCTGGAGGAGAAAATACTTCAGAATACTACTAATAGTACTACTACTACTACTACACAATGACTGAGACCAGGTCGCTCTCCTGGAGGAGAAAATACTTCAGAATATTACTAATACTACTACTAATACTACACGATGACCGAGGCCAGGTCGCTCTCCTAGAGGAGAAAATACTTCAGAATACTACTAATACTACTACTGCTAATACTACACAATGACTGAGACCAGGTCGCTCTCCTAGAGGAGAAAATACTTCAGAATACTACTAATAGTACTACTACTACTACTACACAATGACTGAGACCAGGTCGCTCTCCTGGAGGAGAAAATACTTCAGAATATTACTAATACTACTACTAATACTACACGATGACCGAGGCCAGGTCGCTCTCCTGGAGGAGAAAATACTTCAGAATACTACTAATACTACTACTAATACTACACAATGACCGAGGCCAGGTCACTCTCCTGGAGGAAAAATACTTCAGAATACTACTAATACTACTACTGCTAATACTACACAATGACTGAGACCAGGTCGCTCTCCTAGAGGAGAAAATACTTCAGAATACTACTAATAGTACTACTACTACTACTACACAATGACTGAGACCAGGTCGCTCTCCTGGAGGAGAAAATACTTCAGAATATTACTAATACTACTACTAATACTACACGATGACCGAGGCCAGGTCGCTCTCAATTCAATTTCAATTCAATTTTATTTATATAGCGCCAATTACAGTCAAATTGTCTCGAGACGCTTTACAGAACCCATATGCCTGACCCCCAGAGCAAGCCAAAAGGCGACAGTGGCAAGGAAAACACCCTTTTAACAGGGAAAAAAACCTCGAGCAGAACCCGGCTCTAATGTGGGGGGACCCATCTGCCTGCTGGCCGGGCGGGTTGAGAGGGACAGAAGAGGTAGAAAGGTAGAGATAGAGGGATAGAAGTAGAGGGGTATAGGTAGAGAGGTAGAGATAGAGGGATACAGATAGAGGGGTAGAGATAGAGAGGTGGGGGGGTGGGACACAAGGACCATAAAACACAGCCACACATCTGAAGCATCCAGCATCCAGCTCTGGGACCAGGGACACTCGGAGAAAGGACACAGAAAGAAACAGAGTGAATGTAATGCAATAATGGTATATATAGTAAATACATAGGTAGTTAGAGAAGGGCTCAGTGCATCAAGAGAGGTTCCCCAGCAGCCTAGGCCTATAGCAGCATAACTAGGGGCAAACTAAAGGGACGTCAAGAGGGGAAGTCAGTTGTGCAAATGAAAACACCAGCATACCCCGTCAGGGTCCCCCAGTCAGCCCTAACTATAAGCTTTGTCGAAAAGGAAGGTTTTAAGCCTGGTCTTAAAAATAGAGAGGGTGTCCGCCTCCCGAACCCAAACTGGGAGCTGGTTCCACAGGAGAGGTGCCTGATAACTGAAGGCTCTGCCTCCCATTCTACTTTTAGAGATTCTAGGAACAACAAGTAAGCCTGCAGTCTGAGAGCGAAGAGTTCTGCTAGGATAATATGGTACTATCAGGTCTTTAAGATATGATGGAGATTGGTTGTTAAGAGCTTTATATGTCAGAAGAAGGATTTTGAATTCTATTCTAGATTTAACAGGAAGCCAATGAAGAGAATCCAACATAGGAGAAATATGATCTCTCTTGCTAACTCCCGTCAGTACTCTGGCTGCAGCGTTTTGGATCAGCTGTAGATATTTCAGAGAGCTATTGGGACAACGTGATAATAAGGAATTACAGTAGTCAAGCCTAGAAGTAACAAATGCATGGACTAGTTTTTCTGCATCACTCTGAGACAGGATGTTCCTGATTTTCACAATATTTCTCAGGTGGAAAAAGGAAGTCCTACAGATTTGTTTTATGTGCGAGTTAAAGGACATGTCCTGGTCAAAGATAACGCCGAGGTTCCTCACAGTAGTACTGGAGGCCAATGTAATGTCATCCAGAGTAACTATATGCTTTGAAAGCAATTCTCTAAGATGTTTGGGGCCAAATACAATGACTTCAGTCTTGTCTGAATTTAGTAGTAAGAAATTATAGGTCATCCAGGTCTTTATGTCCTTAAGACAATCTTGCAGTCTAGCTAGCTGATTAGTTTCATTTGGCTTCATAGATAAATACAATTGAGTGTCGTCAGCATAACAATGGAAATTAATACAGTGCTTCCTAATAATGTTGCCTAAGGGAAGCATGTATAGTGTGAACAGTATTGGTCCTAAGACAGAACCCTGAGGAACTCCATGATTAACCCTAGTATGCTCAGAAGAGTCATTGTTGACATGCACAAACTGGAACCTGTCTGATAAGTAGGATTTAAACCAGTCCAGTGCTGTCCCTTTAATGCCAATAGAATGTTCTAGTCGCTGTAATAAAAGTTTGTGGTCGATTGTATCGAATGCTGCACTAAGGTCCAATAAAATAAGTATAGAGACCAGTCCATTATCTGACGCTATGAGAAGGTCATTAGTAACTTTCACCAGAGCTGTTTCTGTGCTATGATGCACTCTGAAGCCTGACTGAAACTCTTCAAACAAGCTATTCCTTTGTAAATGTTCACATAATTGATTTGCAACTGTTCTTTCCAGAATTTTGGAGAGAAATGGGAGGTTGGAAATTGGTCTATAGTTGGCTAAAACATCTGGATCTAGAGTGGGCTTTTTAAGTAAAGGTTTGATTACAGCAACCTTAAAAGCCTGTGGTACATAACCTGTTACTAGAGAGAGATTAATCAGATCTAACATTGAGGAATTAATTAAAGGTAAAGCCTCCTTGAACAGTCTAGTTGGGATAGGATCTAAAAGACATGTTGATGGTTTGGATGTAGAAACTATTGAAATGAGTTCAGAGAGATGTATGGGGGTGAAAAATTCTAAATATCCATCTGGTCTTACAGCCAATTCTAAAGTATCTGTACTCGATGATACATCTGTGACATTTGCAGGAAGGGCCAGATTAATTTTTTCTCTAATCGTAATAATTTTATTTGTAAAGAAGCTCATGAAGTTGTTACTGCTCAAAGCTAAAGGAATACAAGGTTCAACAGAGCTCTGACTCTTTGTCAGCCTGGCTACAGTGCTGAAAAGAAACCTGGGGTTGTTCTTGTTTTCCTCTATTAAAGATGAATAATATGTTGTCCTGGCATTACGAAGAGCTTTTTTATAAATTACTAGACTATTTTTCCAAGCTACATAAACTTCCTCTAAATTAGTGGAATACCACTTCCTTTCCAGCTTTCGGGATGCCTGCTTTAAAGTCCGCAGCTGGGAATTATACCAAGGAGCAGGTCCTCTCTGAGATAGAACTTTCTTTTTTACAGGTGCAACACTATCAAGTGTTGTACGCAGTGAGGCTACAGCATTATTAACAATATAATCCACTTCTGTGGGGGTAAAATTATAATATTTCCCTTCCATTATATCAGTAAGTGGTGCTGGACTAAATAGAGAGGGTATTATTTCCTTAAATTTAGTCACCGAATTGTGAGACAGACATCTACTGTAATGATATTTATTCTTAACTCCTATACAATCTATTGTTGTAAATTGAAATGTTATCATAAAATGGTCAGAAAGAAGAGGGTTCCGGGGAAATACTGTTAACTGTTTGATTTCTATGCCATAAGTCAGAACGAGGTCAAGGGTATGATTAAAACTATGAGTTGGTTTATTTACATGTTGAGAAAACCCAATTGAGTCTAATATTGAATTAAAAGCAGTCGTAAGGCTGTCACTGTCCACGTCAACATGAATGTTGAAGTCACCCACAATAATGACTTTATCTGAGCTGAGCACTAAATCAGATAAAAAGTCTGAGAATTGAGATAAAAACTCAGAGTAAGGAGCAGGAGGACGATATACAACAACAAATAAAACTGGTTTCTGAGCTTTTAAATCTGGATGAGAGAGACTGAGAGTAAGATTTTCAAATGAACTGTAACTAGGTTTAGGTCTCTGGTTCATTTTTAAGCTAGAGAGGTAAATTGCTGCCACTCCTCCTCCTCTGCCTGTGATTCGAGGAACATGACAGTTAGTATGACTAGTAGGAGTTGATTCATTTAGACTAACATATTCTTCCTGCTGCAACCAGGTTTCAGTCAAACAGAACAAATCAATCTGGTTATCAGTTATCAAATCATTTACTAACAGAGATTTAGACGAGAGAGATCTAATATTTAACAGACCACATTTAATTGTCCTGTTTCTTCGCTCAGTTGAAATAGTGGTATTAATTTTAATTAGATTTTTATGGTTACTATGTCTTTTGTTTATTTTTGATTTGCTTAATTTATTGAATTTTGGTGGTCGGGGGACAGACACAGTCTCAATAAAGCTAACTGAATTACTGGAGGGTGACAGCTGAGAGGAAACTGCAGAGAGGTGTGGAAGACTACAACTCTGCATCCTGGTCTGAACTCTGGGTTGTCATGCTTTAGGAGTTCTAATAAAATCAGCCATATTTCTAGAAATGAGAGCTGCACCAGCCAAAGTGGGATGGATGCCGTCTCTCCTAATCAGACCAGGTTTTCCCCAGAAAGAGCTCCAATTGTCTATAAAGCCAACGTCGTTTGCAGTACACCACGTAGACGACCAGCGGCGAAACGATGCCATACGGCTAAACATGTCATCGCTTGTCAGATCAGGCAGGGGTCCAGAGAAAACTACGGAGTCCGACATGGTTTTGGCAAAGTTACACACCGATGCCACACTAACTTTGGTGACCTCCGATTGGCGTAACCGGGTGTCATTACCGCCGACATGAATAACAATCTTACTGTATCTCCTGGAGGAAATATACTTCAGAATACTACTAATACTACTACTGCTAATACTACACAATGACTGAGACCAGGTCGCTCTCCTAGAGGAGAAAATACTTCAGAATACTACTAATACTACTACTAATACTACTACACGATGACCAAGGCCAGGTCGCTCTCCTGGAGGCATAAAATACTTCAGAGTACTATTAATACTACTACTTCTAATACTACACAATGGCCAAGGCCAGGTCGCTCTCCTGGAGGCATAAAATACTTTAGAATACTACTAATACTACTACTAATACTACTACATGATGACCGAGGCCAGGTCGCTCTCCTAGAGGAGAAAATACTTCAGAATACTGCTAATCCTACTACTAATACACGATGACTGAGGCCAGGTCGCTCTCCTGGAGGCAGAAGATACTTTAGAATACTACTAATACTACTACTAATACTACTACATGATGACCGAGGCCAGGTCGCTCTCCTGGAGGAGAAAATACTTCAGAATACTACTAATACTACTACTAATACTACACGATGACCGAGGCCAGGTCGCTCTCCTGGAGGCAGAAAATACTTTAGAATACTACTAATACTACTTCAAAGTATAAATGAGAGTATAAAGTCCAGTACTAGTAGTATTAACATTAGTAGTATTAGTACTATTACCTTGAAATGTGCCTGCTCAAAGATGTTCTCGGCGTAGAACATGATGGCGTTGATCCCCGTCATCTGCTGGAAGATCATCAGTGAGATGGCGATCATCAGCGGCTTGTAGACTCCAGGGTCCTTCAGGTCGGACATCTGGAAGCTGGAGCCCTGACAGGAAGTAGAAACACGTCCACATTTAAGACGACTCCTTAAAGACGCGGGACTCAGGCGTCGCTCCGCTCACCTGTTCGTCGCAGGCCTCCTCGATGCGAGCGCATTCCCACTCCACAGGGGCCTCGGGGCCTCGCAGGAACCTCAGCGCCTCCTCGGCCTCCCGCCTCTTCCCCTGAGACAGCAGGAACCGAGGCGTCTCCGGCATGAAGACCATCAGCAGGACGAGCAGCGTTGGAGGGACGGAGCTGCAGATGGCCAGCCAGTGCCAGTCCACAAACAGACCTGGAATTATACTACTATTACTACTAATACTACTACTACTACTACTACTGCAGATGGCCAGCCAGCGCCAGTCCACAAATAAACCTGGACTAGTAGTACTATTACTACTACTACTACTACTATTACTACTACCACTACTACTACTACCACTACTACTACTAAGGATGGCCAGCCAGTGCCAGTCCATAAATAAACCTGGAATAATAGTACTATTACTACTACTAGTACTACTACTACTACACTAGTCACACATTTTCATTTTACGCACACTTCGAGTTATTTTGGACATTTTCATTTTAGCTATTCTAAGTAATTTTTGAGTTCTTTTAAACAAATTCAGTAGGTTCACATGCAGTAGGTTGATTTTTTTTGTCTCAGTCTCTCTTGTCATCATTTTGCATCTTTTGTGTCTTCTTTTTGTCATTTTGTTTGATTTCTTTTGTCCAATTTTGCTGTTTTGTCTAATATTTTGTCAAATTTTGGTCTAGTGTTGGCCATTTTATGCATCAGGGACACTTTTTTTTGCCTCTTTATGGTCCCTTTATGTCTAATTTTTGACAAGTTGTGTGTTGTTTGGGCCATTTGATGTCTTGTTTTTGTCATTATATGTCTTGTTGGTGCCATTTTGTGGTGGTTTTGTCTCCACATACTACAGATATTTAACTATTTCCATGTTTCCTCTCCAGACTTTTCCTCTCTACCCTGTTCATCCTCAGTAGAAAGATGTTTCTCCATGCTGAATGTATTTCCAACAACTTGCTCCTCTGTTCACTGTTTCTGAGCCATGCTGCATTTGTTTTTATTACTCTCAGTCTAAAATTGTCCAAAATGATTTGAAACTTGTCAAAAGTGCCATAAAATTACCAAAACTGACTAAACAATCGTCCAAAATAACTCAAAAACTGGTCAGAATTGCTTGAAAAAATTGTGTCTTTTTAGCCGTTTCTTTGCTCCTGCAACATTTTCCTCACTGTGATTCATTTTTCACTGTCTCATTTTTCTCACTTTGTTACACATCTGGGACACTTTTTCTTCTTTACAGTCACTGTGTCTCATTTTTAACAAGTTGTGTGTAATTTGAGGCATTTTTTGGACTTTTTTCTGTCTTCTAAAAAAATCTTTTCTTGTTTCTGTCAATTTGCACCTCGTTTGTCACTTTATCTCATTTTTTTCAAAAGTACCATAAAATTACCAAAACTGACTCAACAATCATACAAAATAACTCAAAAAATGTCCAAAATTGCTTGAAAACTGTTTGAAATGACAACTTGGAGTCCCTCAGATGTTACCAACTCTGGAAAAAGAGACTCCAGGTACTATTTTGTGTCTCGATTGTTGTTGTTTCATGTCTCATAAAAAGAAAATGCAGTTCTGCACTAAACCTGCCGCTCAGCTGCTGCGGCATCAACAAAGTTCTGTATCTGCAGCTGGAGTCGTTTAAACCTGATTTCTCTCTAATTCACAGCCTTTTGCAGACCTTTGACACAATTCAAACAACAAGCAAACAAACCAGCTCTTATCGTGGAAACCCGAGCAGCATGCAGCTAACGAGATTAGCGACGAAGATGCAGCAGAAAGTCTGATCACATCACATGATGGCCAATTCTCTGCACCTCACGGTAGCTTTAAAGCAGTTCAGTAACCTCAGAGTGAACTCTTCAGACAGAGTCTGGAAGCAAACGCTCACAAAAACTGTGAGATAAAGAGTTACGTCACGGAAAACTCTCAATGATTCACAGCTTGTAAACTGAAAAACACATCTGGACCACTAAACATCACTAAACGAGCATTTTAGGACGCCGTAAAAGAAAAAAACGTCATGTACCTGCCAGGTAAACTCCCATGATGCCGAGCACCACCATGAGCTGCACACAGGAGCCCAGCAACCCTCGGACTCGCTCATGTGCCATTTCAGAAATATAAAGCTGCGTGCAGAGAGAAAAACATGAAATTACACCAAAATAATCCCTAGAACAAACCTAAAATGAAGCCAAACAATTAATCTAATAAAAGAACTCATCAATAATTTAATTCTGCTTGAAAAGAGTGAAAAAACTGATTAGAATCCCAGTTACTAGCATCCAAAATGGGGTCTTTTTAGCTGTTTCTTTGCTCCTGTAACATTTTTCTTCACTATGGTTCATTTTTCACTGTTTGTGTCTCGTTTTTGTCTAAATTTGTTGCACATCTGGGACACTTTTTCCTCTTTATAGTCACTTTGTGTCTCATTTTTGACAAGTTTTATGTCGTTTGAGGCATTTTTCTGCTTTTTTCTTGTCTTTTCTAAAAAATCTTGTCTTGTTTCTGTCATTTTGCACCTCGTTTGTGTCATTTTGTGTCTTGGTTCTGTCTTTTCATGTCTCTTTTGTGTTGTTTTGTCTCCACATACTACAGATCTTTATCTATTTCCATGTTCCCTCTCTACTCTGCTCATCATCAGTAGAAAGATGTTTCTCCATGCTGAATGTATCTCCAACAACTTGCTCCTCTGTTCACTGATTCTGAGCCGAGCTGCATTTATTTGATCCATCCAGTATGTTTCAGGTCATCTTTTGCGTCTGTTTTTGGTCGTTTTTGTCTTGTTTTTGTTGTTTTGTGTCCAGTTTGTGTCTCGGTTCTGTCATTTTGTGTCTCATTTTTGTAGTTTAGTGTCTTTTTGTGTTCGTTTTGTCTCCACATACTACAGATATTGAACCATTTCCATGTTTCCAGCCTCTCCAGTCTTTTCCTCTCTACTCTGCTCATCATCAGTAGAAAGATGTTTCACCATGCTGAATGTATCTCCATCAACTTGTTGACAACTTCTAGTTGTTTTGTCTTTTGTTTCTTGTTTTGTGTCTCGTTTTTCTGACTTTGTGTCTCATTTTAGCTGTTTTGTGTCTTGTTTTGTTGTTTCACTCTTCGCCTTTCTTGTTTTGTGTCCAGTTTGTGTCTCGGTTCTGTCATTTTGTATCTTTTTTGTGTTGTTTTGTCTCCACAGACTACAGAGAATTTACACTTTTCGTTCTTAAAAAAACACATACTGATTAACTGATGATCAAAATCAATGAATAGCTGCACTTCTAATAGAAAACATTTAAAAACACGTCAATTTTCCTCTAAAAACACCACAAATAAACGAGTGAAGGGATGTGATTATTGGTCAGACTCAGAGGAATCAGACATCGGTGCTTTCAACTAACTTTTTGAAGTCTTAAATGTTTAATTTGTGTGTTTACTGTGTGTTTATTGGCCGTAGACTTTTAGAACAACGGATGCTCGTTACCGGGACGACCAACGATGTGATTCCGCTGGCGACGCCCGTCAGAACCCGGCCGACGTGAAGCATCCAGACGTTCTGCGCCGCGATGATGATGGTGAAGCCGAAGACGAAGGGCAGCGAGCAGAACATCAGGCTGAGCTTCCTGCCGATCTTCTCCACCAACCAGCCGCCCAGCAGGCCGCCGAGCGCCGCCCCCACCGTCACGATGGACTGAAGAGCAAGAGAAAAAAACAATCTCACACTTTTATTCATCATTTACACCGTACTCCACTAATTTTACTGCTCCAATTTATCCAGAAACAACAACTAGAATGATAAATTATCACCATCTGCAATGAAATAGTTGAAATAGATAGTAGTTCTATTCATAGTAGTTCTATTCATTCTTAGTGGTTTTATTATTTAATTACATAACTTTAAGCTTCATTTAGTTATTTTTGTATTATTTATTCATTTTTAAAGACAGATAGCAGGATAAAAATGTGTAAAATCATTTGTAAAATATAATAAAATAAATGTAAAATAATAAGAAACAAGAGAAAACACTAAAATTTGTAACATAAAATAAAACAGGAGTGTTATTTTTTTTTCAATCTCAATTTCTTAATTTATTACTAGTGGTTTTATTATTTAATTATTGTGTAAAATCATATGTAAAGTATAAGTAAAAATGTATTTAAATTAATAAAGAGCAAGACAAATAACAGGATAAAATGTTTAAAAGTATTTGCAAAATAAAATAAAATAAATGTAAAATACAAAAATATTGGAGGCACTAGGATCAACTAAAACAACTGTAACTATTTTCTTAAATATTATCTTAAATCTTACACATTTTTTTGTGTTTTTCATCATCTTATTACATAATTTTAAGCTTTATTTAGTTATTATTTTATTATTTATTTATTTATTTTTATAGACAAAAAGAGGATAAAAATTGTAAAATTACTTGTATAAAATTAATTAAATATAAAATATTAATAAACGAGAGAAAACAGGATAACAACTTGCAATGTCAAACACTAAAATAAAAAATATATAAATTACTAAAACATTGGGGCAACTAATATCAACTAAAAGGACTGTAACTATTTTCTTAATTTTAATTTGTTAATTTATTATTAGTGGGTTTATTATTTAATTATTGTGTAAAATCATTTGTCAAATAAAATTAAAATTTATGGAAAGAAAATTTGAACAAACGAGACAAAAAAGGATGAAAACTGGAACAAGATCAGGGATACAAAATAAAGATGAGTTCAATCTGGAACCACTATTTTTTCTTAAATCTTATTTTTTTATTTATTCTAGTCGAATTAGATTTTAACTCAGCTGTCTAGATTTTATACTGATGATTCAGTGTGGATCAGTTAAATTAAAATACACTCTTTTTACCACATCATCTTACTGTACTTTGAGTGTGAACTTAATGCACTTTATCATTCACTTAGAAGTGTCCATAAAGCAATAAGAAGGTTTTAAAAAGTGGTGAATCTGCATGTGTAAAGTGCACATTAGTATGTTATTGACTCACACTGTTTCATCTTTCAGTCTGAGGTGCAAACACACTGTCAGTCCCATTCTGCTTATCTTAACATATCAGTATTCACGGTTTAAATTCATGCAGATCTTTAATTTTATTTGAATTTGACTTCCTGGATTTTGGTGGATGACTACACGCTGCAGTAAATATAATCTGTCTGTATAAAGGAGTTCAGTGCTATTAATTTAACTGCATTTATTTGTTGTTTCTGACCATCTGATAAACAAAAATGTTTATTAAATTTGTATAAAGGAAACAACAAGTAAGAAAACTAGTTAACTAACTGAATTGCAGTGTTTAGTCTCAATTTTTATTATTCAGCTGCTGTTTAATTTCCTTTGATGAAGCCAAAACTTCCTCTATGCAGGAAAAACAACTTGTGTCACTTTGAAAGCTCAGTTCCTGATTATAGAATCTCGCTTTGACCTCTGGTGAACCCAAGAGGATATTTTTAGACGACATGTGATGATGTAAAACTGTCGAACACACACAAATTCTGCAAGATCAAATCAAGTCTTACCCCGAACCAGGAGGCCTGGACGTCATCCAGCCTGAGCCGAGGGTCGTCGATGCTGGAGAGTTCTGGGATGGCCGGAGAGCTGTAACCTAATACGAAGCCGAAGCTCATCGGACCCAGAACCGACACGAACGAGGCCAAATACAGGTTCTTGTTCTTCACTTTACTGTGGAGTTAAAGGGAAATAGAGCAGAGCCACATTTAGAGGAATGTCAACTTCTTCGATAAACACAGCAAAGTCGTCAGCGAAGAAACTGACATTAAGAGGAATTGCTGGAGTATGTATCATCACACATGTATATTTGTGACTTATTTCTTCATAAAATGTTCATTATTTTCCTGTTTTCTATCTGCCGTGATGTTTTCTCCACTTCATCCTCGTCCCGACTGATCGAGGCAGACAGCTGCCTTCCCACAGCCTGGTTCTGCTGAAGGTTTCTTACTGGGAATCCAAAAGAAATGTGGGGATTTGTTGGGTTTGTCACTATAATTTTGTAAACTTTATGATGCGACGTGCCTCAAGATGACTGACGCTGTGAATCGTAGTTATAGAAATAAAACTGAACTGATTTAAAACAGAGAATCATAGATTAAAACTGGAAATTGTTTGTTAGAAAGTCAGATGTGGATGTAATAAACCTTAAAACTATATGTGCTTGAAAAGAAAGATGCATTTTGGATGGAAAAAAATATCTTAAATACTATAACTTGTTAGTTAGAACACGCTATTTGAGTAAAAATAAACCAGTACTGGATGTACTTGGATTGAAAGCAGTATCTTCATTGGACTGCACTTTGAAACCATAACTTGTCAGTCAGAAAGTAATATTTGGTTGGGAAAAATACTTTAATATCATAAGTACTTGCACAGAAAGTCGTATTTAGGTGAAATAAACCTGTTAAACCATAATTTCCTTGTTGGATTATATTCATTTTTGTTGTTTACAGTTCCATTTGAATATGCCAAACTCCTAACACAATATGTTCTTGGACAAAAAGTAGTGTTTTAGGTGATATAAACAGTTTAAACTGCTGAGTAGTTCCAAAAGAACTACTCAGCAGAATGACTCAGGTGAGGTGACTCATGCTAACAACCACCATTAGCATACGAGGGCTCGGTGAAACTCGCATTTCAACGACCCCCTTTGTGTCACTCCCTGGCTCCCAACGACCATCGTTGAGGAGCCAGGTGGGCCTTGGCAATGGTCGTCAGAATGTGAATAACACTGACCACACCTCACAGGGGTTATAAGCTGAGGCAACATCAACCACCACCAGAACTGAAGAAACCTCTTGGATGAGAGGTGAAACGTCTTCAAGGAACCTTCTTAAAGTCCACTTGGATTGATTTAAACAACTTTGGATAACCATGACCTGGATGAATGAGAAACTACACAGACAAACACCTTCACTGTTCCACATTATTACAAGTTGTTTGTTGTTTTGACGTTTCACCCCACAAACATCTACTTTTTAATATTTGAATGTCCTCTTAATTCAACATTTTCTCATGTTGTTCATGAACAGTTGCTTAAAAAGCCTTAAATATCACAGCATTTGATATATTGGTGTGCCAATGACATCCCATATTATCCTAATGGGTATTTTAGTACTACTTGTACTGGATAAAATGCAGTATTTTAAGTCTTTTCCTATATTTCTGCTCAGTAAAAACACTTTGTTTCATAATATTCAGAATATTCCATTTTTTTGCCAACTTTGCTCTCCATAAAGTACATGAGCCCTCGTGTGCAGTAGTATTTGTGTACCTCCACATGTAGTACCCTCTGTACTGCAGTATTTGTGTATTTCTGACCTCATATAAGCCTCCTGCTCAGACATGAGTCCAGTCGGATCTTCTTCTCGGTCCTCCGGGTCCAGCAGCCTCCTCCTCTCCTCCTGGAGGTCCATTCTGGTAGCTGGAGGGTTCCTCAGGGTTCTTCGGGGTTCTTCGGGGTTCCTCAGGGTCCAGGTCTCACATCAGACCGGAAGAAACCGTCACAATAAAAGCTGCTGTCGGACGAACCGAGCAGCTCCACCGGAGAATAAAAGCAGAAACCTACAGAACCAGAAACATCTCCGGAGCTCCAAGCTTCTCTCTTCGTCCACCGGCAGCGACGACTTGCTTTGTCAACATTCCAGTCAGCTGATCGTCGTGTGTGCCCCACGCTTCCTGTTTGGCGTGGGCTTTTCACAATAAAAGCCTGCGAGTTTCAGCACCGCACCAGGAGGATCCTTGTTTTTTGTTTTTTTTAAGAAGAGGAGACAGATTTTATAGCCCACAGACACTGGCAAAATAAACAAATAAACAACGCCGTACAGTTTTAGGTGGAGTAGACCTTTTAAAACATAACTTGTTAGTTAGAAAGCCATATTTAGAGTGGAATAGACATTTAAAAGTATAAATACTTGTACAATAATTCATATTTTGGGTTGAGTAAACACCTAAAATCATAAATTGTTTGTTAGAAAGTCAGATTTGGATGTAATAAACCTTAAAAACTGTATTTACTTGGGCAGAAATTAGTATTTTGGATGGAATCAACCTTTAAAACTATAAATACTTGTACAAATATTCATATTTTGGGCTGAATAAACCTCTAAAATCATGAATTGTTTGTTAGAAAGTCAGATTTGGATGCAATAAACCTTTAAAACTACATTTAATTGGACAAATATTAGTATTTTAGGCAGAATATACCTATAAACTATAAATAATTGCACAACAATTTGTATTTTGGGTTGAGTAAACCCCTTAAAATCAGAAATCGTTTATTACAAACTCAGATTTGGATAGAAGAAGCTTTAAAAATTATAAATATTTGGAGAGAAAGTAGCCCTTTGGACTGGAAAAAAACAATAAACTAAAAATACTTGTACAAAAAGTCATGTTTTGGGTTGAGTAAAACCCTAATATCATAAATTGTTTGTTAGAAAGTCAGATTTGGATGTAATACAGCTTTAAAACTTTATTTACTTGGACAGAAATTAGTATTTTGAGTGGAATACACCTTTAAAACTACAATTACTTGGACAGAAAGTAATATTTCTTTTGGGATAAACATTTAACATGATAAATACTGAGAAATAAAATAGTATTTTGAGTAGAATAAATCTTTAAAATTATAAATATTTGTACAATAATTGGGTGGAATAGACTTTTAATATTATCAATACTTCGACACAAAGCAGTTTTTTGGGGGGAATAAACTCTTCGAGCCAAAAGTATTTACACAGAAAATAGTATTTTGGGTGAAATAAATCTTTAAAAATACAAGCTGTACATTAGAGAGTATTATTCTGGATGGAATAAACCTTTAAAACTACAACTACATGGACAGAAAGCAATATTTCTGGTGGAATAAACCTTTCAAAATGTAAATGTTTGCACAGAAAGTGGTGTTTTGGGTATAATTAACGTTTAAAACATGAACTCGTTCATAATCAGGCACATTTTGGGTGGAATAAACCTTTAGAACAACAAATAATTCATCAGAAAGTAGTGTTAAGGGTGAAATAAACATTAAAAACACATTTTTTAACGGTCATCCCGGTCGGTAGGAGGCGCTGTGGCGGCAAACAACGATCCAACATCCGCTGTTTAAAACTACAGCCTCCTCTGATACGGACACAAAATATTGTTAAATCAAGTCAAAAAATTTTTAAAATGGCCGACACGATGGCTGACATCCGTCCAACTCAATAATTAATTATTTAAATGCAATTTAGAGCTCACCTCTTTCGCAGAGAAATAGCTAACCGGCTAAAAGTTAGCTTGTTAGCTTTTGGCCACAATGTAGCGATTATGCGGTAATTGTGCCGACAGCATCAGAAACCCCAATCTCAATTACATATTTTGTTAAGTATAACTCAAAGCTATAATTGTATTCGCACCTGTGGACGTTAAATATTACAGTTTAAAGTGTTTTTATGGCGAAGTTGAAACGGATCCGGAAGTGAGAGGAGATGAGCATCCTGTTCGTAGTCGATCATCTTTGTTAACAGCATAAAAGTCGCTGCTGGTGTTGGAGTTGGTTTCCAGCGCGACAGTCAGATTTAACCTTCGTAAGCGACCCCAAAAGTACCTAAAAACGCGAACAAGCTGAAGCAAAAGTTCTTAAGAGAATGTAAAACAACTACTTCAGCAGCAGAATGGACATTTCTGAGGACCCAAATGACGATAAGGTAAATAAATTATCGACGAACAGTAGAAAAAATATAGTTAGCTAAACGTTAAACTTGTCTTATTGCAGTTTAAGTTAGATAAACCTCGGTTACATAATACTGCACAGGTAAACTTGAATTTTTTACAAAGGTTTTAATGATATAAAGAGAAGAAAATAATATCTAATTCAATGTAGATAATATTTGTTGATAAAATTGAAGCTTCTACTAGTGTTAAAGTTGATTTCCATGGCGACAGTCAGATTTTAGCATTAGCCAGGGACTCAAAAAATACTAGACAAGTGAAAATAAATAGATAAAAAGTCATTAAGATAACACAAAACAGCTATTTCAGCAATGCAATGTCCACTTTTGAGGAGACAAATGACAAAAAGGTAAATAAATTCTTGAACAATAGCAAGAAGAATGGAGCTAGCTAAATATTAAAGCTATCTGGTGTCAGGCTAAGCTAAATAAGCCTTGGTTAAATAACGCGATAGTGGAAATTTAAAGTGTTTTAATGATAGAAAAAGGTTTTCAGATTGTAGCTAGCAGCATAAAACAAAAGTGAGTACACCACTGTTCAGTATTAACTGGAAAATAATTCAAAGTTGTACCTCCTCACTGTATTTACATTACTTTAAAGTTGAATAATTGGTATTTGCTCTTGTCTAAAACACAAAATGAACTGTTGAAAAAGTTTGTATTTAAGTTACAAACCTCACAGTAGGAAATTAATTGAACAGATTGAGATTCTAATGTTTTACTTTTTCAATACGTTGTATATCCACCTTTATTTCTGATAACAGACATGTTTTTATTTCATTTATTTACCAGTTTGTCTTTGCTGGAGGGGTTGTGTTGCAATACTTTACTCTTTACAGTGAATATTGACCTAAAGCTGACACTTTTCCAGTGAAGTCACATTTATATTTAGAGATATTGTCCACAAATCATTCAGCTCTTGTAGAAACTGCACAAAAACAAACCTGGAATGAAAAAGAGTTAGATAGACTCTACATACAGTTTGTTTTGTCAGGAAAAGTGAGGTGTTTTGGTGTTTGTACACACTAAATCTTGGTCTGTTTTTGTCCATCAGCAGGCAGCAGATCAGAGTTTATTCTCCACCGCCGTGTCTGAGGAGCAGCTGGACGAAGCCAGAAGAAAAACCTCCATCAAGCAGCTTTTCGGCTCCAGTAAAATATTTCTGACGCCTGCAGAGAAACGGCAGCAAAAACCAGAACTTCAGGGGAACGTCATCATCCAGAACAGAGCAGCAGAACAGTGAGAGACGAGACGAGAACACAAGAACTACAATTTATCTCTAATTTGTGGGGTTTTTTTTTTTAAAGTGAGGGGTTTTTGTTGCAAATATGTGAAAATCTAGTCATGTTTGTGTTTTGCAGTTCCAGAAATGGAACCAAGGCGATGGGAAGGTTTCAGTATGAGAAGGCTGTGATCTGTTTCACTAAAGGAATCAACCTGCTGCCAGAACAGGTCCTGAACGAAGCAGAACTCCAAGTTACTGCTGATAAAAACCTGCTGTGTGCTGGCGTTTGTGCTTCTATAGTTAATAATGTGTAAAACAGATACACAGTGATTTAAATTTTTATGTTGAATCTGTTAGAAAGTCTTTTTTCTGCGTTTTCTGTGCTTATAAACCTGGTTCTAACTTCAAAGAAATGATGTTCAGCTGCCGGTTGAAGTTCTCCGGTTTATTTTCTCGGTATCTCAACTTGAAATCCTCGTTTTCCTTCCTGCGTTGACGTTTGTTTCAGACTCAGCTGTACGTTAGTCGGGCCGAGGCCTTCCTGCAGCTCTGCGACTTCCAGTCAGCAGCAGCTTCTTATAAACAGGCCGGGATCCTGCTGCCCGGAGCTTTCAGCCGTCGCCTGGCCTTCATCTACTACCTGCAGGTACAGATGTTTATGAACGGCTGCAGCAGATCTGAAAATAACGTTCTGTGACCCTGAAACAATCGAAGATACGTAACGTGTTGGATGTTTTTATGAATCATTCATGTCTCACAGAAACAGACACACATGAAGATTGAAGGATTCTCACTATTAATCGACACGTTTCCTTCTGCAGTCCAGGGAAATGCATCATTTCCATATTTATGGTTAAAAGGATTAAATGATGTCGTGCGGAAATTATCAGTTGCAATTTTAAAAATAACATTTCAAAAAGTAAAACTGCATTGCAGAGAATGGAGAAAGTTTCAGGGTTAACAAAAACTTCTTCTTCAATTTAATTAAATGAAGGAAAAGAAGATATAAAAAATAAATACATATGATATATTAAATTAAGTACGAGAGAAGAATGTGAAAAATACAACAAATATGATTTAATGAATTAGTAAAAGACAAAATGTGTAAAAGAAAAATAAATACGATTATCAAATTAGGTAAAAGAGAAGAAGGTGTAAAAGAAAAGTACGTCTAATTTATTAAATTAAGGATCAGAAAAGAATGTGTACAACAAAGATATTCAGGATTAAAAAAATAGTTTAAAAAATATTCATCAAATTACGATAAAAAATAGTACGTAAAAGAAACATAAATGTAATTTAGTCGAATAAGTAAAAGACCAAAATGTAAAAGTTAATAAAAGAAAAGTACAAAAGAAAAATCAATATAATTAATTCTTATTATTCATATAATCAAAAATTAATGTGTAAAAGAAAAGTAAATTTTATTTTTTAAATTAAGTAAAAGAAAAGAAAATATATAAAAGAAAATAAATCTAATTATTTAAAACTAATATAATTGATAATAATGTGTAAAAGAAAAGTAAATATAATTTACCAAATTAAATAAAAGAAAAATAATGTACAATATAATTTATTCAATTAAGTAAAACCAAGCAATATGTAAAGGAAAAGTAAATCTGATTTATTAAATTAGCTACCAAAAATTATTATATAAAAGAAAAATGCATTTCTTCATTACATTAAGTTAAAGAAAACAATGTGCAAAAGAAAATAAATTCAGTTAGTTTAAATTAATTAAAGAAAAGTAAATATGACTGAACAAATTAATTAAAAGATATATAATGTACAAAAGAAGAATAAATATTATTTCACAGCAAAGCAGTGTGTAAAAGAAACGTCATTATGATTTATTTGTCGTTTGTTTAGACTCGATATCCAGTGTTTCTCTGTCATGCAGCATCATTTATAACTTTAAAATCCAGGTTTATTCTGATAAATGTCCACCTCATGGTGAATTTCATTAATGTTCTGTGGATCTTTAATACTTTTCTTTCCTAATGTCACGTACATTTTTGTCCGTCACCTAGAATTTATTTTTGCAGCGAATTACAGTCCACACTTCATAAAACCTCACTTCTTCACTCAAACAGAAAATAATTTGCTGCACATCTTTCTGTTTGTCTTCAGGGTCAGTCTCTGTTGGATCAAAGTCTTTTCCTTGAAGCTCTGGAGGCTTTTAGCAAAGCTGCTGAGCTGAAACCCGACTGCAGAGTTTATAAAGTCAGAAGGTCTGAAAGCTGCGTCTTAAAATAACATTAAAACTGTGCTTTCGTAGTTTCATTTACTATCAATCATCTTGCAGAAATATCTCAGTTTTTGTGGATATTCAAGCATTTAAATTACCTCAGCTTTAACTCAAACATGGGATTAATCAGAAATACTCAAGATAAATGTGATATTTCTGATCTGCAGTTGAGTTTATTGTGATTTTTATTCCAGTGTGGTCTGTCTGAGCGCTGCAGGACGATACTCCGACTCTCTGAAGCTGCTGAACCACTGGATGACGTCAGGAAATCCCACCGCTGATCTCTACGTCCTCAGAGCTCGACTGCACCGACGGCTTCAGCAGGTTAGAGAGACGATTTACTCTTTAAACACCTAAAACCAGCAGGTCAACAAAACAGTAGGCCTGTATTTCTTCATTTTTACATATAGTTTTAATGTGGCTGCAGACTGGATGAAGCTCTGCTCTGTAAAAAACAAAAAAAAAACAAAACAGCAGTTAAACAGCAGGACAAGGCTCTTTGAGGACTCAAAGACGCAGAGCAAGATGCAGAAAGACATGAAGATGTAGAAGAAGACGTAGAAAGACACAAAGATGCAGAAAAAGATGGAGAAAGACACAAAGATGCAGAAAAAGTAGAAAAAGATGCAGAAAGACACGAAGATGCAGAAAAAGATGCAGAAAGACACAAAGATGCAGAAGTAGATGCAGAAAGACACGAAGATGTAGAAAAAGACGTAGAAAGACACAAAGATGCAGAAAAAGATGCAGAAAGACACAAAGATGCAGAAAAAGTAGAAAAAGATGCAGAAAGACACGAAGATGCAGAAGTAGATGCAGAAAGACACAAAGATGCAGAAAATAGAAAAAGATGCAGAAAGACACAAAGATGAAGAAAAAGATGCAGAAAGATTCAAAGATACAGAAGAAGATGCAGAAAGACACGAAGATGCAGAAGTAGATGCAGAAAGACACAAAGATGCAGAAAGACACAAAGATGCAGAAAGACTCACAGACGCAGAAAAAGATGCAGAAAGACACAAAGATGCAGAAAAGACGCAGAAAGACACAAAGATGCAGAAAAGATGCAGAAAGACACAAAGATGCAGAAAAGACACAGAAAGACACAAAGATGCAGTTAATATTTAAATTCCTCTTAAATCAACATTTCCTATGTTGTTCATGAACAGTTGCTGTACTTTCATAGTGAACTGATTTCATATTTGAATAGTAAACCTGCTGAATGTGGGTCGACAGGCAGATTTTTAAAAATAATTCTCTCAAAAAGTGTCTGATATATGAAGCTAGTATTTCACAGACAACATTTAAAATATCCAGAGTTTATGATGAAACAGTTTCATGTAAATCAGAGAAGGTGGAGTCAGTGTTTTAAATATCCAGCTGATGTTCTCGTCGTCCAGACGTTGCGCTGCTATCAGGACGTGAAGGCGGCGTTGGCGTTGAACCCTTCATGTCCAGCAGCTGGACTTCTGCTGCAGCAGCTGCATGAAGCCAGCGAAGCGTCCAGACTGAAGGCCGTGGACAAAACTCTGACCGGCCAGCTGCCCCAAGCTCTGTGCATGATCAACGTGGCTCTGGAGAACAACCCTCAGGACCCACGACTCCACCTGTTCAGGTAAACACACTCAATAAAGATCCATCAAGTGGTCTAGACTGTGGGAGGAAATCAGGATGCAGAAAATGTGCAAACGTCTGATTATCTACGAATGTAAAGACCTGAAACTAGCAGTTTTCATCATCAGTGAACCTGTTTTGTTCTTTGTCAGATTATAAACGCTGCAGAAATCCTGCATTAGTTAGTAAACATTTTCTACAGTATTGATTAAACTAAATTCATTCAATTTAACTTAAGCTGTCATTATTTACACAGAACATTTAAAACAAGTTATTTCAAATAGAGAAATTAGATGAACGTTACAAATGCCTGTAAATTTAAAATTTAAGTTTAAATAAGAAGGTGTACAAATCTACAATATTATTTAATCTAAAAAATTAGCCTGACTAAATTAAATATTATAGTTAAAACCCTACAATATTTTTTAATATAAATGTATCTGAATAGCTTTATTATTATTATTATTATTATTATTATTATTATTATTATTATTATTATTATTATTATTATTATTATTATTATTATTATTATCATTATCATTAATAATAATAATAATAATAATAATAATAATAATAATAATAATAATAATAATAATAATAATAATAAGCTAAATATTTAATTTATATTATTAAATTCATTTCCTTAACTCATTTTAATATGAATTCAAATAATTGTATCACAGCAATATATTATATTATATTATATTATATTATATTATATTATATTATATTATATTATATTATATTATATTATATTATATTATATTATATTATATTATATTATATTATATTATATTATATTATATATTATATTATATTATATTATATTATATTATAGCAGGTTTAAATTCTAAGGTTTTTAAAAATGATTTCAAATCATTTATCTCAACCTTTATCAAGGTTATTTATTATTGCCAATAATTATTAATAACAACAATAATAATATATTATTATTATTGTTATTAGTAATAGTAATAATGATAATAACAGTAATGAATACATTTCCATAACTAATTTTAATATTAAGTTAAAGAATCTAAAATGTCATATATTAAAGAGATTTACCTAGCAAGTTTAAATTTGAACGTTTACAGCCTAAAATGTTATTTAATAGATAAATGTACTTATTTAAATATACAATATACAAAACAAATCTTAAATGTTAACATATAAACCCTTCAGTATTAATATAAATTTACCCGATAAGCCTAAATAATAATATTTAATTTTGATGCACTGATTTCACTTTACTAAAATGTACTTAACTAGATTACATTTTAAGATTTAGACTCTATTCTATCATCACCAACTGAAGTATTTCAACTCAGACTTTACGATATGAATGAATTTAAATATTAAGGTTCAGAATATACAGAATTCTAGGTGATTAAATGTTAATTAGATGTGTTTTATTCAGTGTAACTGTGTTTCCATCAGAGGGATTCTGTACCGACGTCTGCAGGATTTCACAGCAGCCATCGAGGAGCTGGTCCAGGCTGCAGAGCTGAGAGAGGAGGAGGAGGAGGAGGAGGATGAAGAGGAGGTCGCAGGTCAGTCGAAGGCCACAGACAGGAAGTCAGAGAGCGTTTCTGTTCTCCAGGAGGCGGAGCTTCAGCTGGTCCTCACCTACAACGACTTCGCCGTCCAGTGTTTCAGCCGACGACTTTATTCTGAAGCCGCTCTGCTGCTGAACAAAGCCATCGAGGAGGAGAAGAACCAGGCTGGACTCTACCTGAACAGAGGAGGTTCATGTCTTTATTATTATTCATCATATTCACACTGAAGACACAATCTGAGCTTTAGAACGCAGAAATAAAACCACTGCTGAGTCTTAACGGTGCTAAAAGTTTCCTCCTCCCAGAAAAATCCAGTCTGTGTTAGCATCTTTATATGTTGTTTTTTTCTTAGCTAGAATATTCATGAGTGAAACATGCAGCCAGCAGAACCTTTAACTCTCCTCTTTTTATCTTTTAAATAAACCCAAAATCAGAACAAAAGTTAAATAATCAAATTGATTTTATTTTGGTAATTCAATTTCATTTTATTTTATTAATTTAATTTAATTAGATTTTATCAAATTAATTCAATTCAACTTTATTTATTTAATTTAATTTAATTAATTAGATGTTAATTCAATTTAATTTAATTTAATTTTATTTCTTAATTTTATTTTATTTTCTTAACTAAATTTTCTTAATTTGATTTAATTTATTTTTATTTAATTTAATTTTTATAAATGTATTTGAATTTAAAACGTAACGAACACATTTAAATTAAACAATATTCTATATTATGTAGATTTACCTTGCTGAGTAAATTTTAAATTTAACTTTAAATAATATATAAATATAAATAAAAGTGTACAAACCTACAACATTATTTAATATAAAAAAATGCCTGACTAAATTACATATTACAGTTAAAACTCTACAATGATATTTTACATAAATTTATCTGAATAACTTTATTATTAAATGTATTATTATCATTATTATTGTTATCGTTATTATTGGTTTTGTTGTTGTTGATCTTGAATCCTGAATAAAATAATACGATAAAATCATAAAGAGAAACAATAAAATAAAGGATCTCTACCTGTGTTTCTATCGAATCTAATTTATTTATGAAGCAGATTTAAAAACAAAACCAATATATGCAAAAAATCAAGACAGGATGCAACTGGTAAAATTAAACCTTTAAACTAAATTAAAAGTAGAAAATACACAGTCAAGATCTGAATACAAGGTTTATAAGCATAATAAACACTCAAACAACATTATTTTATATAAATAACTACAGATATTACTGCAACTAATAACTATAGAAACTTAAATGTGTTGCACGTTGTAGATATTTATGTATGATGCGTCTGGAAACACACTTTACACCACATTACTATTGTAAAAACTGATTTTTTTGTATTTATTTATGCATTTTTGTGTACTTTAGTTGTCTTTGTTCACTTTACTTCTAAATATTGTCATGTTGGTTTAGTGAATCTCGACTGTTACATTATATTTGTTTGAAAAGTGCAAAAAACATTGATAAAATCTGATTTATTGACTGATTAATGACAAAAAAACAAACAAAAAAATTATTTTTTCAGGTGGAATGTGTATTTTCTGCAGCAGCTGTTGTGGAAATGAAACCCAGGGCGAATGTATTGATTTCTAGACCACTGATTGTGTTGATAAGTTGTTTTATTGACCTGTTTTTGTGTCTCAGACTGCTTCTTCCAGCTGTGCGACTGGTGTTTTGCTCTGGCCGACTACCGGCAGGCCGAGGAGATGCTGTCGCCTGAAGACCCGGCGGTCCGACTCCGACTGGCCGTCGTCCACAACACGCTGGGCTGCTTCCGCTTCCAGGACGGGTCGGAAACTTTCACAGCTTCAAATATAGACGTTTATAAACATATATCTGAAATTTTAGCTTCGTATGTGAAACACTTTCCCAGATAAATAAACTTCAAAAATCGACTTTGACCCACTTTCAGCAGGTTTTTCTCACGCTGAAAGCTGAGGCTGTTTGAGCAACAATATCTCAGGAAATATTGAAGATAAAAACATGAAATTTTCTCTGTTATTTATCATCATGTCACTGATTTATAATCTGTAATATCAGAAAAGTAGGTCCAATAATCTCTGATTATGGGGGAGTTGAAATATGAAAGAAAATAAGTGAAGCTGCCATGAAAATGAGCAAAAAACCAATAATTCAGACGATAACTATTGATATTTTCTGAACCAAATGTCAAATATGTCACAATAATACAAAACTAAACCTATAAAATACCTTTTAATCTGAAATACAAACATTTAGGAAAAACTTTGTTGAAATTTAATAATCGATCGAGCCGGTTTGATAAGTTGCACAAAATTTAAAATACTGGTGGACAGTCAAACAAAAATAGTTTTAATTACAGATAAAATTTCACAAATATCTTTATTAATATTCAGATTTTAAAAAAAATAAAAATCAGGAAAATCAGAGTTAATTGTGCAGAAATTGCTCTAAAAATTTGATGATTTAAGGTGAAATTAAGACATTTTTGAGAGAATTTTTGACCGAACAAGTGATTATTTTCTATATTTCTGTTTAAATAAAAAAACTACCACCGATATTTTCATTGAACTTTCTTAACGGATTGAGTAGCTATGATTTTTTTTCTTAGCTTAATTTTGCTCTTAACTTTTCCTTTTTTTTCTTTATTTTTTTTAAAATCTAAAAGTGTTTCATGTACAGATGTGTCTCATATAAATAGAATTTGATGGAAAAAGTTAAATATTTGTCATCAAACTTTGCAAAACTTTTCTCCATTTTATGTTCCCCTATCAAGCTAAAATTTCTCAAATATTTTTTCTTAACATTCAGATTTAATGGTTCATGAAAATCAGGCAAATCAGAGTTGGTTGTGCAGAAACTGCTCTAAAAGTTTGATGATGAAATAAAGACATTTTTGGGGGAATTTCTTAGCAAACAAGTGATTATTTTCTATATTTCTGTGGAAATAATAAAAGTACCACCGACATTTCCGTTCAACTTTTGTAACTGATTGAGCAACTATGATTTATTTTTCTTTGTTTAATTTTCCCCCTTTTTTCTTATTTTTTTTAAATCTCAGTGTTTCATGTACAGATGCATCTCATATAACTAGAAAAACTTTGTTTTTAATCAAACATTACTCTGAGTGAAAATTAAATATTTTCTACACTCATCACACGTAAAATTTTGTAATAAAAGCTTATAGCTCTTGAAACTGTCTCAAAACATTTCTCAAAATATTAGAATATTCCAAAGAACCAATTACAAAAAGGATTAATAATGCAAAAATATCCAAACTCTAAATAATAATTCTGATATTTTGAGCAATTTCTGATGGGAAAGATTTTCTACTATATTCTAATTTTATGAGATGCACATTTATCAAGGTAAAATTTCAGAAATGTCTTTATTTATGTCCATATATTTTTTTTAATTTTAGGCAAATCTGAGGTGGTCGAGTGGAAATTTTACTAAAACTAAGATGTTTTTAGCTGCTTTGACCCACAAACAAAGCTTTTCATGCTGTAAAATCCCATTTTGATGCTTTTCTTTTGTGTTTTTGTACCTGCAGACGTTTCCAGGAGGCAGTCGACATGTTTTCCGTCGCCATCCACTACAACCCGGCAGTCGGTCGCTACTACGAGAGCAGATCCAAGGCCTTCAGGAAGCTGCTGGACTGGAATTCAGCCAGAGACGATTTTATCTGCATGCTGGTCCTGGATCCAAACAACCAGGAGGTCAGAAGTCGTTAATCAGTCTGGTCCAAGTCCTTTCATCAAATGATGCAGTTGTCATTAACCTTGAGGATTAAAGAAGATTTTATTAGCAATGCACATGAAACTATAACAAAATTCTGTTGGAAATCTTGCACATTCAGGCAAATATTCAGGCTCAAGACAAGAAATGTCACAGAAATGGTTCTGCATGTACATATAAAGGTGACAAATAAATTCATTTAATACTCTTTCAACCCTCCAAACTTCAAAACAGACTTTTCTTTCAGAAATTCTTGCAGATACTACATGTTAAATGTGTTTATTTCAGTTTTTCAATGCAAAAATGCAATTGTCCTTAACTTTCTGAACCTCCAAAGCCCACGACCAGGTTCAAAAATCATGCTAAAAATGCTAAATCATGCTTCAAGGAACAATAATGATAATAAAGGGGAACCAACTGTGTGCACATCCAGATGAAAATTATTCAGGTTCAAGACAAAAAGAGAGTTCTGCAGACTGTTACAAGCTACAAATATTTTAATTTAATTCTATTTTTAACCCTTTTTTCTTCAATAAATCACCAATATATCAAGATTTTTCAGCCAAAAACATCAAAAAAAGAAAGATTTTTAAGTCAATTTTTGTAATTTTTGATTGTCCTTTGACTAATCATGGGAATAACAAGCTTAAAATCAGGATATTCCATCCAAATCCCATTATTCTGCATGTTTCATTTAAAACAGTTTCTGAGCTCCAGCACCAGAGCAGATGTTTGTGTTGAGGTCATAGACCTCTAATCCATTGTTCTCTGAATCCCATCTTCATAGAGTCTCCTGGTTTGAAACAGTCCAGGATGTTCCTGATAAAATGGAGATTAATGTGGAGATAAAACATGATGATTGTCCAAATAAACCCAGCAATAAGTTCTCTACCAGCTGGAGAACGTCTGCTGGAGAAACTGGACCATGAAGCTGAGCAACGACTGGAACAGGAACCAGACTTCTTCTTCTTCTTCTTCTTCTTCATTCTGTTTCCATAGAGCTGAACCTCCCACAACCTGAATATTTCCAGAGTTTATGGCAGTAATTATGAGTAAACTGTGTTTGTTTGTGTGTTTGTTTGTGTGTTGTTTTGTTTTGTAGGTTCCTCCAATGTTGATGAATCTGTTTCCAGGCTACAGTGTCTCTGATGTTCTGTCCAGTCCTAAAGGAGAAGCAATCAGAGTTCAGCTGATGGACACAATCCAGACCTGGAGTTCATCCTCAGACCCACACAGGTCAGCGTCTTCTTCTTCGTTGTCTTCGTTTTCTTTGTCTTCTTCTTCTTCGTTGTCTTTGTCTTCTTTGTCGTCTTCTTCTTCGTTGTCTTCATCTTCTTTGTCGTCTTCTTCTTCGTTGTCTTTGTCTTCTTTGTCGTCTTCTTCTTTGTTGTCTTCGTCTTCTTTGTCGCTTTCATCTTGTCCTTTGTTCTTTTCTTTGTCTTCATTGTTTTCTCTGTTGTCTTCTTCTTCATCATCTTCTTTGTCGTCGTTTTCTTGTTCATTGTCTTCTTCGTTGTCTTCTTTGTCGACATCTTTGTCCTCTTCTTCTTCTTTGTCTTCTTCTTCGTTGTCCTCGTCTTCTCTGTCGTCTTCTTCTTCTTTGTCTTCTTTGTCATCTTTTACTTCATCGTCTTTGTCTTCTTTGTTGTCTTTATCTTCTCCTTTGTTCTTTTCTTTGTCTTCTTCTTTGTCTTCTTCTTTATTGTCTTCTTCTTCTCCTTGGTCCTTTTCTTCATTTCTTCTTTGTCTTCTTCATCTTTGTTGTCTTCTTTGTTGTCTGCTTCTTCATCTTCTTTGTCATCGTCTTCTTATTTGTCTTCTTCTTGGTCTTCTTCTTTGTCTTCTTCTTCTTCGTTGTCTTCTTTTTCATCTTTGTTATCTTCTTCGTTGTCTTCGTCTTCTTTGTCGTCTTCTTCTTCGTTGTCTTTGTCTTCTTTGTTGCTTTCATCTTCTCCTTTGTTCTTTTCTTTGTCTTCTTCTTTGTCTTCTTCTTCGTTGTCTTCTTTGTTGTCATCCTTGTCTTCGTCTTTGTTGTCTTCTTCGTTGTATTCTTCTTCTTGTCTACTTTGTCGTCATCTTCTTTGTCTTCTTCTTCTCCTTTGTCCTTTTCTTCGCCTTCTTCTTCGTCTTCTTTGTCCTCTTTGTCGTCTTTGTCTTCTCCTTCTTCTTCTTCTTCTTCATCTTCTTTGTTGTCTTCTTCATTGTCTTCTTCGTTGTCTTCTACTTCTTTGTCTACTTTGTCGTCATCTTCATTGTCTTCTCCTTCTTCTTCTTCTTCATCTTCTTCGTTGTCTTCTACTTCTTTGTCTACTTTGTCGTCATCTTCATTGTCTTCTCCTTCTTCTTCTTCTTCATCTTCTTTGTTGTCTTCTACTTCTTTGTCCTCTTCTTCGTCTCCTTCTTCCTCATCTTCTTTGTCTTCTGTTTTTATTTCGTCTACGTCATTTTCCTCTTCTTCTTTGTTCTTTACTTCTTTATGTGTTATTTGCAACGTTGTCTTTGTAAATGACAGTAGATTGATGTAAAGTTAGATAACAGTGAGGTGAACATATCTGCAGTTGGTGTCGTTGACTGCTGCTCGTCTGCTCAGTGATATCATTTCATCCCCCTAAGGAACCATCATAACTTGTATTCCTCTGGATGGACACAGGGATAAAACCAGATGAGCTCCAGCAGAATGAACGTTTCCTGTGTTGTTGTTTAACCTCAGACTGAGTGAGAAGCTGCAGCAGATCAATCTGACCAACGAGAACCAATCAGAAGATCCGACTAGAGCAGGAGAGGAGCTGAAGTTGTGTTTGAACCCTGAAGATCTGCAGATAACTGTGAAGAACCTCCTGCAGGTGCTGTTCTTAAATGATACTAGAACTAATAGACTTCAGCTCTACAGCTCATAGAGAGACCCGTGTAACTGGAAGGAAAATATTTAGACAGAACTCACTGACAGCCCTTTAAAACACACAGGAATCCATAAAAACCAGGAAAAACTCCACAGACAAACCCTCAGAAATACAGGATTTAAACCTGAACCATGAAGGCCAAAAAGATTACAGAGAGGACAACTGACTTCTGACAGATACTAAATATTACATTTGTTTATTTCAGATGAGATTGTCCTTACATCTTTCAGTTTTTCGGGGTTAAAAATACATTTTTCATTAATTTTCTGAACCTTAAAAACCACCACTTGGTTAAAAAAATCATGACGTAAATACTAAATCAAGCTTCAAGAATAATGAAGGGAAACAACAACAATAAAATAACAACCATATTATTTATAGCAACAACAACAACAACAATAATAGTAATAATGATAATAATAACAGTAATAACTATATTAACATCAACAACAATAATAATGATGATAATGATGATGATAATAACAGTAGAAATAATAATAATAATAATAATAATAATAATAATAATAATAATAATAATAATAATGACAATAACAACAATATTAATAACAGTAACAATAAAATAATATATGTAGATTTAGTTCTCTTCTAACCCTCCAAACCTCCTTTTTCTTGAAGAAATCACCAGTATGACATCATTTATCATCCAGAAACTTTAAAAAACTGAAAGATTTTCAATCAGATATTCAGTTTTCCAGTTGTCCTTGAACTAATCGTTCGTGACGTGCGCTTCATTCGAGAAATTGTGATTTTTCATCGATACTATTTTGTTCTGCAAGTTAAAATTTGCAGCAGACAAATAACAATTCCCGTAAAAAACAAAACAAAAGATACTTCATCAAAATTTCTTCTCATTTACAACAATTTACGAAAAACTGATTGTTTAGATCAGATCCTGTAAAAGAAAAATAATTTAAGAAGATTCTGTGCTGTTGCTCAGATCAGATTGGAGGCAAAAGAAAAGAAAAAAAAACGACTTTTAAAGCATTTTTTCTTGACTAAAGTGACAAAGCCGAAACAGAAGAGCTTTAACATCTTTAAAAACGTTTACCTGCTGCTGGTTTCTGTTTTTCTGCTGCAGGTTGAGTCAGCGGTTCGATCTTTAGTCCACAACCATCCAGCATCGCACCAAACTGGACCAGGACTCACCAGAAACCTCCCAGAATCCACTGGTCCAACTTCAAACCCCACAGGAGGAAACTCTGCAGCAGATCTGAGCTGATTTTAACTTTTATTCAACATAAAATACTACTTTTACTCCAAATACTGACAGTTTGTAAGGTTTTTTACACGTAAAATACTAGTTTTAGTCAAAATATGTTAATTTTAAAGATTTATTCCACCTAAAATGCTACTTTTAGTCAAAATACTTATAGTTTTGAAGGTTTATTCCACCTAAAATGCTATTTTCTGTTCAAGTAGTTGTAGTTTTGAGGGTTTAGGCCACCTAAAATACTACGTTCTGTTTTATTACATACAATGTTTCAGTTTTATTCCTCCGAAAACACTACTTTTAGTCAAAATGCTTAGAATTTGTGAGGTTTATTCCACTTAAAATACTAATTTTAGTCAAAATATTGATAGTTTTTAAGGTTTATTCCATATGAAAAACTACTTTCTGTTCAATTACATACAGTTTTTACATTTTATTCCACCTAAAATGCTACTTTTAGTACAAATACTTATAATTTGTAAGGGTTATTACAAGTAAAATATGGATTTTAGTCAAAATATTTTAGTTTTAAAGATTTATTCCACCTAAAATGCTACTTTTGGTCCAAACATTTATAATTTTAAAGGTTTATTCTCTCAAATACTATTTTCTGAGGGTTTATGCCACCCAAAATACTACTTTTTGTTCAATTATATACAATTTTTGATTTTTATTCCACCTAAACTACTACTTTTAGTCAAAATATGTTAGTTTTCAAGTTTTATTCCACCTAAAAGACTAATTTTAGTCAAAATATGCAAAGTTTTAAACAGTTATTCCACTTAAAATACTAATTTTTGTCAAAAATACTGACAGTTTTGAAGGTTTACTCTATATTAAATACTACTTTCTGTTCTAATATATAAAGGTTTTAAATTTTATTCCACCTAAAAGACTAATTTTAGTTGAAATATGCAAAGTTTTAAAGATTTATTCCACCTAAAATGCTACTTTTACTCAAAATACTTATAGTTGGCAACGTTTATTCCATATAAACTGAGTCTGTCCAACCTTTTTCTTTCTATCACAGCTGATTATCGACAACATATCCCAAAAATAAACACTTAGCATATTGTTATTTGCAGAACATTCTAAAAATAATCACCTTATTAGCAAACTGTGAGAGTATAATTAGCAGTCAGAACTAAAAAGTGGCTCCAACGCTTAAAACTGTGACAGAAAATGGAATCATTCAGGATAAAAAATAAACATTTTATTGTGACACATGTTTATAAAATCACTATAAGACAAGCAGCTCATGTTCCACGTGTAAAATCTTAGATTCCATCAAACTGTAGCGTCTAAATCAACACTTTTCTGTCTTATTGTCCTTTAATGAAGACGTTTTTAGCTGCAGTCGTCCAACAGGTGGCAGCAGAGTCTCAGTTTCATCCTGATGCTTGAGTTTTAGTTTCAGTTTCAATCAGCAGATCTTCGTTTATCACACGGGAGATTTAATTTATCTGTTCTAAAAAATACACTAAATAAATGTAAATTAAAGTCTTTACTCGATAGTATCTGTAACTTCATAAAACAGGGAAAATCTGCAAAATAACAGTAGATCAGTAGATTTAATAAAAACAATAATAATGATAATGATAAATGAATAGGCAGTTAATTTATTTACCATCATTTAACCATTAATATTCATATTCTTTCTTTCAAAAATAGCCATTTGTAAAATAATGATATTTTTTGCAGATTTAAATAAGAAAACAGTCAGTTTGACAATTTTTTTTAAGCATTAACATGTAAATTAATGTCTTTATCGCTGTAACTTAACAGGGAAAATCTGAAACATAATCGTAGATTGTTTTTAAATATTACAGTTAAAAACATTTTCCACAGCGTAGCTGTAAACGTGTAACAAGACAAAATGTCTTCATAATTCCACCTACATAAAAAAATATAAAACCGCATTTATTTTTTTTATTTTTATAGATGTTTTTTCTCTCATTTGTACATTTCTGTAAAAAAAAACTAAATACTGTCACTCTGGTATATTCTGTTGATTTTTTTTCTATATTTTTTTTATATCTTATTTCACTTTATTTTATTTCTATTTTATATTATTTTATTTTACTTCATTTTTTTCTTATTTCACTTTTTCTTATTTTATCTTATTTGCTCTTATTTCAATTTCTTATTTTATTTCACTTTATTTTATTTTATCTTATTTCACTTTATTATTATTTTATTTTATTTCACTTTATTTTATATTATTGTTGCTTTATTTCACTTTATTTTATTTTATATTATTTCATTTTATTTTATTTGCTCTTATTTCACTTTATTTTATTTTCTTACTTTATTTTATTTTATCTTATTTCACTTTATTAATATCTTATTTTAGTAATATTTTATTATATTTCACTTTATTTTATTTTATATTATTTCACTTCATTTTATTTCATTTTTATCTTATTTCACTTTTTCTTATCTTATTTTATTTTGTTTGCTTTTATTTCAATTTGTTTGCTTTTATTTCACTTTATTATTTAATTTTTTTTCATTTTATTTTTTATTGTTATTTTATTTCACTTAATTTCATTTTATATGATTTTATTTTATTTCATATTATTTCATTTTATTTTATTTCACTTTATTTTATTTTATATTTCACTTTATTAAGATTTTATTTTATTAATATTTTATTTTGTTTCACTTTATTTTATTTTTATTTTTTATTATTTCACTTTATTTTATTTTTTATCTTATTCCACTTTATTTTTTAATCTTATTTTGTCTTATTTCAAGCTGCTGTAACAACTTCATTTCCCTCCAGGGATGAATAAGTCGAAGGTTTTCTACTTTTTTCCTGAACTTTACAGCATTTTTTGGTGTTTTTTGCACATTTTCCTTCAAACTTTCACTATTTCTCTGCCTTTCTCTGCCTCTAAAGGACTGTAAATCTTCCTCCCATTGACCCTCGCTGAGACTCTTCGCTGTCGGAGGTGAATCTGAGCCGTCGGTGGTTTTTTCTTTCTGGTTTTTGCGTTGTGGCTGCAGATCGGAGGTTTTTTCTCTGACAGCAGCTGAACTGGCAGCATTAAGAGCAGCTGTGGCAACAGCTGACGCTCAGAGAGGAGAAGCTGTGAAAGTCGCCACAAACATACCGAACATACCGACTCTGGAGTCAGAACTTTACTCCTTTATTATTCTGAGAGCAGATCGGAGGTTTTTATCCAGTTAAATCTGTCTGATGAGTAAAACGAATTACCTCAGGATCCGATTCTGCTCTGAGAAATGTGAAAATCTGCAGGTTTTTACAGGAAATCAGGGTCAAGATTAGTTCATTTAAAGCATAATTTAGATTTTTTGATAGTCAGGTGTCTTTTTTTAATAGTTTTTAACCATAATGTCCTGATTTATTTACTGGTATCTAACAAAAAGTACAAATTACTAGTAAAATCACAGGAAAAAAGACATTAAAAAACCACAGTCCACAGTAAAAATCTGCATTTTTACCATAAAGCAGTTTGTTTTGTTGAAATGTTGCATTTAAATCTGACAAAATCACTATTTTAAAATTCTGTATTATTGTATGACAATTCACACTGTTTTATTGTATTTATATCTGCTGAAAATGTCACTATTTTACAGATATTTCCAGTTATTTTGACATTATTCATCTTTATTTGATCAATTTTTTGAACATTAGACTATATCTATTTAATAACGTTTATTTTTTGTTTTTTTCTGGCAGGTTTTTTACAGGATTTTTAAATTATTCTTTATTTTCAAGTGCATTAGCACGTCAACTTGTTTAAAAAAAAAAAAAAAAAACAGGCCGCATAAATAATGTGTACGTTAAAAATCTGTATTATTATTTGACTTTAAAATGACGCAGTTTTACTGTATTTTAATCTGCTGAAAATGTCATTATTTTACAGATGTATATACATATGTTTGTCATTATTTTAAACAAAAACCATGTTTGATTAGGATTGAAAAATGCTTCATAACTTAACTGTTATTATTATTATTATTATTATTATTATTATTATTATTATTATTATTATTATTATTATTATTATTATTATTATTATTTTTTGTATTTTATATTTTTTAAATGGTGAAATTTTCCAACATTTTTTATATATTTTATCTGCTGGTTTTTGGCATTTATTGTACGGGATCTTTTTATTTTTATTTTATTTTTTATTTTTAAAAAAAAAATGCATTAGAAGCTGTAGAACCAGGACTATTAAAACTGTATAGAGGCTTCATTTTGTCAACTTGAAAAAAAACAACATTATTGTAGGACTTTAAAATGACACTGTTTTATTGTATTTATATCTGCTGAAAACGTCATTATTTTACAGATATTTCCAGTTATTTTGACATTATTGTTCTGTATTTGATAGTTTTTGAACACTGGAGTATTTCAGTGTTTAATAACGTTTATTTTTTGGTTTTTTTCTGGCAGGTTTTTTTACAGGATTTTTAAATTATTCTTTATTGTCAAGTGCATTAGCACGTCAACTTGTTAAAAAAAAAACAGGCCGCATAAATAATGTGTACGTTGAAAATCTGTATTATTGTTTGACTTTAAAATGACGCAGTTTTACTGTATTTTAATCTGCTGAAAATGTCATTATTTTACAGATATTTCCAGCTATTTTGACATTATTGTTCTGTATTTGATAGTTTTTGAACATTGGAGTATTTCAGTGTTTAATAACGTCTGTTTTTTGTTTTTTTCTGTCAGATTTTCCTTTCTTCTGCTGTAGATTTTCCTCCGACACTGCAGTAAATGTGTGTGGCCTCGGCTGCTCATAAAGGAGCAGAGAGTCTCCGGTTACCGAGGTGTGAGGAGGAGAACGGTCCAGACAAAAACACCTTTCTGTGGCCGCGGCTCGGCGGCTTGGCCTCCCATCAGCACATTCCCTCTGGAGGCTGTTTTGTCTGAGAGCCGCGGGACTCGTTTGTAGTCTTTGGGTCGAGTTCGGCCGAGTGACGCGAACAGACGCACAGCTCCATGTGCTCCTGAAGCGAAAGTGGAATCAGATCCGCTGCTCTGGAATTGGATTAGAGCTGCAGACCTTCTGCCAGGTGAAGTCAAACCTCAACACATTTTGATTTATAGTGAATTTTTATCACACTGACAGTTTTCTTCTGGCTGGAAACGACACAAGAGACAAGAGACAAAAGATGGTTTATGGTCAACTTGAACTATTTCTACATTATTTAATCAACACTTTTGCTAAAAACACCACATTATACTGCTAAAAAGTGCCATTAACCCTCCTGTTGTCCTCATTTACAAGCACCAAAAAATATTGTTTCCTTGTCTGAAAAAAATCCAACAAATTCAGCAAAAAAATTCCCCAGATTTCTGAAAATTTGCAAAACCTTCAGGAAGAAAATTCCAATAATTCCTTAAAAGTTTCCCTTAAAAGTTTTATTTTTAAAAAAATCCCCCAAATTTGGCAAGACAATTCTTGTAAATATTTTCAAAAAATGAGTAAAAATCTTTAAAAAAAAAAAAAAAAAATCCTAAAAATATCTAAAATGATTCCATATATATCAGTAAAACTTCTAATATTTTCTTAAGAACATTCACATAAAAATCAACCAAAATCCAGCAAAATTCACTGGATTTTGGTTGATTTTTTTGTGAATGTTCTTAAGGAAACATTTTTAACATTTCTTTTTTTCCACCAAAAAATGTTTTCCCAAAAATGTTCAAACTGTGGACATCAGAAGTTTCACTGTGAAAATATATTTTTTTTCCCACATTTTCAAACTTTAAAACGGGTCATTTTTGACCCACAAGACGAAAAAAAAAACTGTCTTTAAAAAACTGAAAACAAACGAACAAACAAACAAAATAGTGAATTTAATGGCAAATATCTGTAAAATCCAGATTTCTAAAATTTAATTTTTTCGGTAATGTTTACGGTAAAGGTAAATTTGAATTATTCCTACATTATTTATTAACATTTTACTAAAAACACCACATTCAAAATTCATTATACTGCTTGAAAGTGTCAGTATTTTAAGAAAATGAAGCCTTGATGCTTTTTCTTAGTGGGACTGGTAATTTTTGTTTCAATCTACAGCAAAATTAAATCCAAAAATTAAATGCATAAAAATTTAAATGGTGAAAGACTGTAACATTAAAAACTGTGAAAAAAGTGAATTTAATGGAAAATATCTGTAAAATTATCATTTTTTTCTCAGCAGATTTAAATATGGTCACACGTAAAATAACAAATATTATATACTATTTGAAAAAATGCACACTAACAATATTTGTATTTTATTTTAAGTCTCTTTTATTTTGAATGTTTTATTTTATTTACAGTTTTGGCTTGTATTTTTTTATTTTTACATTTTTTTAAATTTAACGAAAGAAAGAAAATCTTGACAGGAACAGCTGAGAGCATAATTTACCATTAATAAATCCTAAATATACCAAAATACAGTAAGATAGTGTAATTTTATGGTCAAATATTGTAAAAAAAAACAAAACAAAAAAGAAACAAACCAAATAAACCCCCATTACTATTAGTAAAAATAATGAAGCTTTTTACATAGATATTATTTACAGTTTTGGTGGCTTTAACAAATTATCATTATTAATTCTAACACAATGATTTTAGTCACCTGTTTATATCATTTACAGCCAGAAAAAAATACCTATTGGTCAAATAATAAAAAAAAAATACAAATAAATCTGAATAATTTGAGACTTCACTCCATCCAGTCAGTAGAGATCAGTTAAAAACAGTCACAACTTTTCATTTTAATGTCAAAATATTATAAAAATGTCCAAAAACAAACACACACAATGCTAAATATACAAACTGCAATAAATAACAATAATAATACACAATCTGAACAATGTTTAACAGAGTCAGAAATCAGAAAGAACCAGAATTTAACCCTCAGAACCCTAAAACCCATTGTCAGGTTTGACACGTTTTCTTCCCTAAAAGATGCCAAAATGTTCGCATTCATCAGAAACTGTAAAAACAAAAAGAAATGTTGGATTTTCAACTTTTTTAACTTTCATTTCTTGAAATCAGAAACAGATCTGATCTTAAAACTGTGAATTCTGCTTGTTTCATTTAAAACACAGGCAGTGTTTCCACAGAGAGACTGAGAGTGAAATCAAAGCTACTGGATGAATCAAATAAATGCAGCAAGGCTCAGAAACAGTGAACAGAGGAGCAAGTTGTTGGAGATACATTCAACATGGTGAAACATCTTTCCACTGATGACGTGAAAGTGAGTGAAACTGTCAAAAAATACACAAAACAATACAAACAAGACACAAAATGACACCACCGAGGCAGAAAACGCACCAAAAAAATGTGGCATCGCTCAAAAACAGAAAACAGAGAAGAAAGTTCATGGTGAAACATCTTTCTACAGCTCATGTTTAGTTTGTTTGTTAAATATCTATAGTATGTGGAGCCACTTTTTCCATTATTAGGGGCCAAATTGTTAAAATATAGCCACAAAACAACATAAATGAGGCACAGCATGACCATAACAAAATGTGGCATGGTTCCAAAACACCGAACAAAGGAGCAAGTTGTTGGAGATACATTCAGCATGGTGAAACATCTTTCTATTACTGATGAGAAAGTGGGTGAAACCGTCAAAAAAGCAAAAAAACAAAAACAAAAAAAACAATAAACAAGGTGTAAAACGACTAAAACTAAATGTGGCATGGTTTCAAAACAATGAACAGAGGAGCAAGTAGTGAAGCATCTTTCTACAGTTTGCATGAAAGTGCCACAAAACAACACAAACAAGACACAAAACTACCCGCAAAAACAGGAAACAGAGGAGCAAACTGTAGGAAGATACATTCAGCATGGTGAAACATCTTTCTACAGTTGGCATGAAAGTGGGTGAAACCATCAAAAAAGCAAAAAAAACCACCCAAAAATATCACAAACGAGACACAGAACGACCAAAACAAAATGTGGCATGGTTCCAAAACAGTGAACAAGTTGTAGGAAGATACATTCAGCATGGTGAAACAGGTGACACATTTTAATTTTCTCTACTTCTATTCATGGTTGTTCTGTCTCCATAGAGCTGCAGGACTTTACATTGAGCCACAGTGAAGGAAAATGTGTTAAAAGTCTCCCAGAAGTTGCTTCTTTGGGGTTCTTTGGGTTAAAACGGTTCCACCTGCTCGTCCAGAAAACACGTCGAGATGCTTCTTGGCCTCGTTTGGTGCCGGAAGGACGAATAAAACGCTAAAAGGTGCTTTAACGGTCTTCTAATTCTGGTGTTTTTTCTTTTTCCGAACGGAGACGGGAAGCAGAGGAGGGAGGATGGAGGTTCTCCCTCGAGGAACATTTCTAAAGACAATTTATCCGTCCTGGAGAGATAAACCATCTGCCGGTTCGTCCTCGTCGTAAATCTCCGTCCTGCAGTAGCTCTGACGTCACACAGCTGGCTTTTTATTCGCCTTTTTTCCTCTCTTCTTACATTTTTATAACCGACTCCTAAATGTTCCAGCAGCCAGAAGGAGCTGCTTCACTTCCAGCCGTTCATCTCCTTCAGCCGGCTGATGGTTCCTTTGATGGGGGTGGATGGAGGTTGGCTGTATAACGGCAGCGTCGGGGTGCAGCTCCGACTCCACGGCTTCTCAGTGGGAACCGTCCACACCGACCTCTTCTTCTTCTTCTTCTTCTTCTGGTCGCTGTCATCTTTGGAGGAACCAGGAGACATGGACTGCAAGAGAACCATCGGTTAGAGCTTCGTATAGAACATTTCAGCTCCAAAGTGATGCTTTATTAAAGTTTAACTCTAGCTCATATAACCAGCTACACGGTCCAAAAACGTCTGGAATTTAAGCTGTGAATTTGCCTAAAAAGATTTTTTCCCCATGTTTTTGAAATACATAAACAGTGAATATATGTTTAAAAAAAATGACATTTTAAAACTGAAATATATTCACAAACTTATATTTTAAAAACATTTTATCATCTGTCGATGTACTTTTATTTAGTGCACAAATATTACACAAATTTTTATTTTATTTGTAGTTTTTATGTTTTACAGATTTGAATTGGGGTGAATTTACATGCGTAATGTAAAATAACATTAAAATTGACTAACTATGAATAATATATATTTTTAAATTCTTAAAAATAAAGACCAATATTTTTCATAATTTTACAAATATTTTATTTAACAAATGAAACTGTTAAATTCAAGATTATTCCTGTAATTAGATTTTTTTTTAAATCTGTAATTTAATCTGTAATTTTGCCTAAACAGATTTTTCTTTTTTGCATATTATTGAAATATATAAATAAACTGCGAATTTATGTGGGAAATAAAAAATCACATTTTTACTTTTTACATTTTTTTTACATAAAAATTAAAATACATTCACAAATTTATCTACATTTAAAAAAAACATTTTATTTTTAATCAACAGATGGAACTGTCTATTCATGTACTTTTAACTGGTACATTTTACACACATTTTTATTTTATTTCAAATTTTTATATTTTACTAATTTAAATGGAAGTGAACTTGAATTTAAGTTTAATGCAAAATATTAAATCTGAGTTAAAAAAAAAAGACCAATGTTTTTTCTCATAATTCTACAAATATTTAATTTTATTTAATAGATGAAACTGTTGAATTTAAGATTTCTAAAATTTGATAGAATTACTGAGAATTAATTTTTTGCATAGATTTTTCTGTTAAAAACTCTTTTTACATTTTATTTGATGGGCTTCTTACCAATATTTTTTTAATTTAATTTAATTTAATTTAATTTAATTTAATTTAATTTAATTTAATTTAATTTAATTTAATTTAATTTACATTATACTTGATGGATTTCTTATCTGTATTTTATTTTATTTGTTTTATTTAGATTTTTTACATTTTACTTAATGGATTTCTTATTCATATATATATATATATATATATATATATTTTTTTTTTTTTAAAAGCACGAGAAATATCAATACAGGTAAATAAATAAACCATAAATTTACATGTCTAATCTAAAATAACATTAAAAACACACATACCTGTGAATAACTATAAAATTATAATTTAAAAAAAGTAATTTTTAAAGCAAAATTTTGAGGATTTTTTAAAAATAAATGTTTCATTTTTATATAATAGTAAAAAAAAATCATGTTTAATGCTGTAAGTATATTTTTCAGACAAACAAGTGTTGCTTGGTTAATTTTCTGTCCTCGTGTCAAATTAAGGCCAGAAAATACATTTTAAGGATAGAAAATACCATATATTTATATTCTGTGTTATTTTCTGTTATTTTGCAGTATTATTGGCCCCAGCTGTTGAAAATATTCCAGTTCTTTTACAGTTTTCTTCCTCACAGTGGCCTCCAGCTCTCTTCCCTTGTTAGTACTGAATAATAATAATAAGTAGTTGGTACTGACTATTAATAATAATCTGTTAAACGTACGCAGCAGCAGAGTGTGAAGCAGCTGAGCTTGGCGGCGTTTCTTCCTTCTCCTGAGTATCGGTTCTTCTTGGGCAGCAGCAGAACGAAGGCCACGGCCAGAGACAGATGGTAGAAGCTGTGGACGTACGAGTAGTCCCACTCCTGGAGGACGAGAAAATTCACAAAGAGGTTCAACGAGAAACGAAGAAAAGACGGAGCTGCACCCGAACAACCTCAACCAGGAAGAACTCCAGAGCTTCACCTGGACGGAGGTTAGTCGGTTTATTGTAGGAATAAAGATTCAGGTCACAGAAAAAAAAACTAAAAATCATCTGATTCTTCATCTACAGGAACTTTAGTTTAATTAATCAAAGTTCTACCTTCATACTGTGAATATTTTCAGAATTTCAGACCCTCAAAGGTCCAGATTTATCACTTTTTATGGACTTTATCCATCATTTCCAAGCCTCAGAACTCCATCAGTCCAGCAGATAAACACATGACAGCCAGAGCCGTTGTTCAAAACTAGTTATAGCTCTCATTTTTTCTCTCTCATCTTCTGGCCACGGTTCATTTTCTCTGGTTTTGGACAGTTTTTGTGTCATTTTTTTCAGCCAAGTTTTGAGTTACTTTGGAGAAGCTTCAAGGTATTTTGACACGTTTTAAATGGTTTTGGGCACGTTTTGAGTCATTTTACAAAGGTTTTTTCCATCTTGGACAAGTTTGTAGTCACTTGGGACGAGTTTCAAGACATTTTGGACAATTTTTAAATTATTTAGTAGAGAATTTGAGTAAATTTGGACAAATTTTTTGCCATTATGGACAAATTTTCAGTAATTTTCAACAAGTTTCAAGACATTTTGGGCAATTTTTGAGTCATAAACACACCTGAGTTCGAATAAAAACAGCTACCAGATCAGTTTTACATTCATCCAGGTGTCACAATCTAAAGAAAACATCTGTTTTTGTTTATTTTCTCTGCCACAAAGAGACTAAAACTGTCCCAAAGACACACAAAACGATCGAAAGTTCACACTAAAAACCAAAAACAAGAAAAGCGAGTCACAAAATGTTAAAATCTAGACACAGAATAAAAGCGACACAAAACTAAAAAAAAATAAGACACATGAGACATGAAATGTTAAAAACCAGACAAAAACAGAGATGCAAAATGACGACTAACAAAATGACCACAATGAGAAAAAAAATCTCCCAAAAACAAATAAAACAACACAAAGCTGCCAAGTAATGACTAGAAAATTGTACAAAATACCTAAAACTTTTCAAAATTGAACAAAAAATGTCAAAATTGAGTCAAAAAAGGGACTTAAATGACATAAGACTGTCCAAAATGATTCTAAACCTGACCTAAAGAAGTTAGAAATGAAGCAAAATTACCAAAAAGTGTCCAGAATGACTTGAAAATTGTTCAGAATTAAAAACATTCTCCATTCTTTTCTGATATTTGTTTGTTTATATTTGTAGGATTTCACCTCGAAGTAGAAGCGCAGCATCAGAGCCAGAGCTCCGAAGCAGCATCCTGGACCGACCTGCTGCGTGTAAACCGACTTCTCTGGATAAACCGACCTCAGCTGCTTCATCTTCTGCAGCTGCAACAACAAAAACATCACAGTAAATACAGGAAACATTCTGAAAACGTTCTCAGCAAGTTTTGCAACATTATTCTGCAGAAACATTCGTCTTAAAACGTTTTGCAAAGTTCGATGTTTTCAGAAGGAACTTTAAGATAGTTGTTTTTTTAAGCTTTTTTTTTTACAGTCAATGTGTAAACGAATAAATATTTTCCTGTATCATCTCTAAGAACTAAAAAAATGTAAAAAAATTTGCACATTATTTCAAGAAAAAAATTTAAGCTGTTTATTTTTTACACTGCACTGTAAAAAACAAACTATGTATCATCTGGAACAAATAAAAAATTAGTAAAAAAAAAGTTAATTATTTAAAAAAAAAATTTAAACTTTTATTTCATACAATGCACTGTAAAAAATTCTATCATCCATAACTAATAAAACAAATGTAATATGGTAAAAAAACAAAAAAAAACTGTGCTGTAAAAACAAAGTTATGCATTATCTGTAACAAATAAAAAAATAGCAATTTTTTTATTAATTTATAAATTATTTTATAATTATGATCTCTAACAAATAAAAACAAATGCATAAAATGTGTAATTTATTTAAAGAAAAAAAATTAAAGTGTCTATTTTTTATACTGCACTAGAAAGAAATCAGTATCCTCTGTAAAAAATAAAAAAAATTTAGTCAATTATTTAAAAATAATAAAAGTGTTTATTTTGGACACTGTACTGTAAAAAATCTGTATAATCTAACAAATAATAAAATTGTAAATTATTTTTAAAAAATTAAAGCAGCTTTTTAACAATGCACTGTAAAAAAATCATTACAATCTGTAACAAACAAAAAATGTAGAAAAAATATCAAATAATTTTTTAAAAAATTAAAACAGTTTATTTTCTACACTGTGCTGTAAAAAAAGTATAGCCTCTGTAAGAATTATTTATGACACTAAATTATTTTCAAAAACTGTTTAGTTTTTACACGGCACTGTAAAAATTGTAAAATATTTTTTATTACCTGTTTCTATTAACTTACTAATTTAATAAATGAAGGTTAAGGAAAAGTGTGCACAAAAAATAATATTAGCTTCGTTTAAATGGAGGCTTGCTGATTATAACTAAAAAAATACCTGAATTATATCAAAAAACTCTTTAAATGATGAAATAGTCACAACTTTATCATAAAACACACAGAAAAACTGTAAAACAAGCAAATTATGAGCTTATTTCTTGTGTTTAGTATTTAAATTAAAAGTCTTTTGATTGATTTTATTAGTTATTTTCAGTAAAATATATGTTTTTAAAAATTTTGTTCAGCGTTATCGTCCACCACTGACCCATTTGACGGTTATGATGAAGACGGCCGATCCGATGGGTCCGGAGTAGATCCCGTAGCCCCAGCGGTCCTGGTAGATCCTCACAGCGATGGTCAGAACTCCAAACATGGTGATGGACGAACGCTGAGGTTCGTCAAAGTCGCCCAGAGCTGCAAGTAAGGAGGGAATTTATTAAGTTTTATAACGTTATACTGCAGAAAACACACATCTGAGGCCTGTTGACGGCCGGAATTCTGCATTTATTTAGCTAAATCCACTGTGAGCAGCACTGACAGGCTGTAAAATAAATGTAGAAAACTTTTCATTTTATAATTTTCTGTCCACAAGCATTTTGTTTTAATGAATCAGTGCAAAGAAGTCCCTTTAAACATGGAGAACCAAACAGAGAAGTCAGCTGTCGGAGCATTTGGTCCTTCACCACACGTGATTTTAAACCCCGTTAGATGAGGACGGAGCCTTCATACCAACATGTCTGAACACATGTGAGGATCTCAGAAACACAACATGTGTTCTGGACAACTGGAGAGATTTAAACTCCAGCTTTGGACACGAGGGAAGAAATTCTCTATATGTTACCAGCTTCAATCTACACATAAATACACAAAAAATCACAACAAGGTCCAATTTTTTAGAACAATTAGTGTAAAGAAATCCATGTAAACGTTTATTTTGGAATAAAAACAAGCTATAATCGTGTACAGGAACCTGTTTACACATCCAGGCAATAAAAAGACAAAAAATGTGACTTTAGGTCACGAAAACAGGAGTTCTGACCACTGTTAGTCAACAAATGAATGGGTTAATTCTCTTTTAACTCTCTGGATCTCAAAAACTGGTTTAAAAACCTCCTGGATGAATAAATAAATGCAGCATGGCTCAGAAACAGTGAACAGAGGAGCAGGCTGGTGGAGATACATTCAGCATGGTGAAACATCTTTCTACTGATGATGAACAGTAGAGAGGAAAAGTCTGGACAGGCTTCTTCTTTCTTTTGTTGTTTTGTGTGTCGTTTAAGGTCATTTTATCTCCACATATTACAGATATTTAACTATTTCCATGTTTCCAGGCTCTCCAGGCTTTTCCTCTCTACTCTGCTCATCATCAGTAGAAAGATGTTTCTCCACGCTGAATGTATCTCCAACAACTTGCTCCTCTGTTCACTGTTTCTGAGCCATGCTGCATTTATTTATTCATCCAGTAGCTTTGATTTTACTCTCAGTCTCTCTTGTCTTCGTTTTAGTCATTTTGTGTTTTGTTTTTGTCATTTTCTGCATCTTTGGGCCAGTTTTGTTTTGTTTTTGTCATTTTGTGTCCCTTTCAGGTTTTTTTGTTTCCTTATATTATCGATATTTTAGTATTTCTTTCTACAAACTCATCCACTCTGCTCAGTTCAACCTGAAAACTGTTTTAAAACAGCTCTACACAGTTTGACCTTAAGGAAGCAGCAACACAACACTGATAAGAAAAACCCAAACAGTGACTAAGAGGACTCCTCCTTCAGATACTTAAACTACATTATGTAGTACTTGTGCTGTTATTAAGTCCAGTTTCTAAGAAAATGAGGCCACACAGGAATAAATGATAAATGTGGAGGAAAAACAAACAGTAAACTACTTGAGGTTCAAGAGAATTAAACCATTTGGACTTTATTGGTGTGCAGAGCTCATTTTAAAACCTTTTTGTGACCTGCAGGTTGTGGTTTTGGACATTCATGCAGATTCTCACCGATCAGAGTGACCCACATGGAGAGCGCCGTGCCGTAGACGCTGAAATATTCCAGGATGTCGTATCTCATGAAGCACAGGATGGACAGACCTGGACCGTCACACGCGTGGTAGATCTGCAGGAGGAACATCTGACAAGCTTCAGTAAACACACTTCTAGATCATATTTACTTTACATACGTGGAAAATATCATTTATGGATGTCTGGAGGAATTTATTGAACCACTAACAGGAACTAGAGCTACAGCTGAAAGATCACAAAACACACAGAAACAACGCTATTTTAAAGTAAATACCAGATTAAACATTAATTTACAATAAAATCAAACAAGTTTTAGTTTTAATATGTCAGAATATTTATAGTTATTGTTACTTTAAATAGCGTGGAAAAAAGTTTATAGTAAACAGGTTCAGTTAGTATGTTTTATATGGAGCAGAAAGTTCAATATTTCCTGAATAAATTCTGAAATGTGACCATATTTTATCATCAACATATATACTTATTTTTATTTAAAAATCTGCTTTCAAACCATCAAGATCCTTCTTCAGTTTACTGGATTTAGAATTTTTTATTTATTTATTTATTTATTTATTTTTTTACAAAATAAAAGCATTAATTTACATGTTGACTGTTAAAAAACTGCAAATATTGTCCACACAAAAGATTTACATTTTTATAAATATTAATTTATTTTTCTAAAATGTGACACCCTAACATTTCAAGATTTTACTGTGTTAAAACTACATAAAAATATATTTTTAACATAATATTATGAGTTGTTGAGCTAATTTTATCTACATATATTTTTAAAAATTTAATCTGTAAAAGCTGCAAAAATCTGGCAGTATGAAAAAAAAGCCAGATTTTCACAATTTTTTTAACAGATAGAATATATATATATAATTAAAATAAATATATTTAAAGAAAATCTGCTCAAACAGTAAAAAAATATTGGCAAAAATCTGTTTAAAAATATTTTTCTATCTAATTTAATAATATTTATTTTTTAAAATTTATTTATAATACTTTAATTTAATTTATATATTCTTTTTACAATATTTAAATTAGATTAAAAGATACACAAAAAACATATACAAAAAAGTATGACTATCTGGCAGTAAGAAAAAAATGCCAGATTTTCACTTTTTTAACAGATTAAAAATAGATTAAATACGCTCTCTCTCTCTCTCACTCTCTCTCTCTCTCTCTCTCTCTCTCTCTCTCTCTCTCTCTCTCTCTCTCTCTCTCTCTCTCTCTCTCTCTCTCTCTATATATATATATCTATATATATATATATATATATATATATATATATATATATATAAAAGCTTATTTTTAATACTGTAAAACTGACATTTTTTGGTTTCACATTTTCAAAAAATAATTTCCTGTTTATAAAACTATAAATCTTTCGTGTGGACGATATTTACAGTTTTTTCAACAATCAACAAGTAGATTATTTATTTATTTTTGTCAGAAACAAGTTAAACCTAAATAGAGTCAGTAAGACTGATTTAGGATCTTGATGGTTTGAAAACAGCTTTTATAACTAGAACAAAAACAGCAACAAAAAGTATGAATTTCAATATTAACTGTTAAAAAACAAACAAATAAACCAAACATCTACAAACTTTAACAGTAATTTGTCCTGCTTCGATAAGTGACCATAAAATGACAGTTTCAGTGGATTTGAAGCAGCTTTTTGCATTTATTTTATTGCAGCAAACAAGAATCTTTTCTGTTCATTTTTTAAAACCATCTAGGTTTCAGAGGGACGTCTGAGGCCACATTTATCTGATATTTTCTCAGATTTTTCCTCCTCTGTAACAGTAAACGGAACATCTTTAGGTTGTGGATGAAACAACAAAAATATTTTCCATGATTTTCTGACTTTTTATGAACCAAACATCTGATCGGTTAATAGTGTGCAGTTAGTTTCAGCTTCAGTATTAAACCTGGATCGTTCCTGAGCAGAACTCCAACCAGAAGCATCCTCCAGAACCTGAACTGAACGTCTCACCACGGTGAAGAACATGGTGAAGAAGTAGACCATGGCCTCCATGTGGAAGCCCCGCTTGGCGGCGACGCTGGCCGTGGGCAGGAACACCAGACTGCTGACGGTGGGGAGCAGCAGCTTAGCGATGAAGGCGCCCATGATGGAGGAGAACCAGAAGAACCAGGAGAACCAGCAGGGACCGGGATAAATCCTGCAGGAGACCCTCAGCCTGGTGGAGCTGAATCACAGTGAGGAGACCAGCTGTCCTCTGAGGTCTTTAAACTTTAAACGTCTGCATGTGTCGAGTCATCGGTGGACAGCTGCTGGCATTCCTCTGGACATGGGAGGGTCCAGGAGGGTACGGGAGGGTCCAGGAGGGTCTAGGAGGGTCCAGGAGGGTCTAGGAGGGTCTAGATGGAGGGTCTAGAAGGGTCTAGGAGGGTCTAGATGGAGGGTCCAGGAGGGTCTGGGAGGGTCTAGATGGAGGGTCTAGAAGGGTCTAGATGGAGGGTCTAGAAGGGTCTAGGAGGGTCTAGATGGAGGGTCTAGAAGGGTCCAGGAGGGTCCAGGAGGGTCCAGGAGGGTCCAGGAGGGTCCAGGAGGGTCCAGGAGGGTCTAGGAGGGTCTAGGAGGGTCTTGATGGAGGGTCTAGAAGGGTCTAGAAGGGTCTAGGAGGGTCCAGGAGGGTCCAGGAGGGTCCAGGAGGGTCTAGAAGGGTCTAGAAGGGTCCAGGAGGGTCCAGGAGGGTCCAGGATAGAAGGTGTTAATAGAAGGTTTTACTGTAATATTTTAGTTGTTTGTGTAAAACAAACAAACAAACAAACAAAACAAAACAACGTAAACAAACAATGCATATAAATACACTCAGTCTTTAGTTTGGACACACCTTCTCATTGAATGTTTTTCTTTATTTCCATCGTAGATTCTCACTGAAGGCATCAAAACTATGAATGAACACAGATGAAATTATGTGAAATTAGTCAAAACATGTTTTAAATTTTAGATTCTTCAAAATAGTTTGAACACAAAGACGTAATAAGAGACACCAGAGATATAAAATCACCAAATTATGACATAAAATCAGTAGAATGTGGAACCAACATCCAGAATTAGACATAAACGACCAAAGTGGGGCCATAAAAATGACCACAAGTTGCTGAAAACATCTGTAAAATGCACATCTGGAGACAGAAAAGAGGAATTAATCAGTCTGGAGGGAACATCTGTAGCTGAGGTTATGATCCAGACAGAAATATAAAAACATCCAGGACAGATATCAGGGTTTTTTTTTAAATTCTAGAGATAAAGAAATGTTCTATCAACGTGGTTCACATGGTTTATTAGTTGTATTATTAGTTTTATCATCATTCATAACATCAGTAGAGAATTAAATGCTAATCATTATACATTACAGGTTTCCACTGTTGTCATGTTTTATAGTTTTATATTAGTTTTCTAGTTTTATATTAGTTTTATAGTTTTTTTATCCCAACATCAGAGTCTAGAACCAAAGGTTTCTGACCTGATCAGACTGAGTGAAAGTCAGTAACTGAAAACTCAGAACTTGTGGGTACAAAGTGTATTTAGTGTGATTGAACTCTTTAAATCCCAGCAGTAGGAGTGTAAACGTCTCAACTTGTTGATCGTCCTGAACCAGCAGCTGTTGTCCTCTCAGCTGTTCCAGCTGCTCAGAGTTCTGAACTCCTCAGATTCCCAGAGTTCCTCAGAAAGGTTGCTGTGGCCGAACCACGCCCCCTGCAGGGGAGCGCCGCTACGTATCCCTCCACCAGGATAGTCCCTGTTCAACACACAAACAGCAGCACAATGGGAGTCTAACACTGCAGCCACGTTGTGTTCCAGTGTCATCAACACAACTACAACTGTTGCTTTGTGTCTCCTTTCTTTGCTTTATGAGTTTTTGTGTCACCATTGTCTCATCGTGTCTCATTTCTGTCGTTTTTGTGTCATATTTTAGTCATTGTGCGTCTTGTTATCAGCGTTTTGTCTCATGATTTGTTGTTTTGTGTCACTTTGAATCTTGCTTTTGTGTTTTATTTGTGTCATTGTGTCTCATTTTTTGTCAGGTTTTGTCAGGTCATTTTGTGACTTGTTTGTCTCGTTTCTGTCATTTTTGTCTCCATTTTTGTCCTTTTGTGTCAGATTTGTGTCATTTTATGTCACATTTGTGTTGTTTTCTGTCTCATTTGTGCTATTTTGTCCAGTTTTGTGTCTCATTTCTGTAGGTTTGTGTCCAGTTTTAGTCATTGTGCATCTGCCTTGTGTGATTTTGTGCCTCGTCAGCTTCATTCAGTCTCATGTTTTGTCGTTTTGGTCAAATTTGTCTTATTTTGTCTCATTTGTGTCATTTTGAATCTTGTTTCTGTCATTTTATGTCTATTTTTTGTTGTTTTGTGCATCTTTTGTCTTGTTTTTTTCTCATTTCCGTTATCTTCTGTAATTATCTGCTATTATTCTGTCGTTTGTGAGGTTTCATCAAATTTTTGTTAGTTTTGAAACTCTTTATTTTCATTTTGTTTCTCGTTTGTATTGTTTAGTTTGTGTCTATTTGTGAGTTTTGTCTCCGTTATCATTTTGCTTTCCATTTTTCTCATCTCATTTTCATTTGTGTCATTTTGTGTCTGTTTTCTTGTGGTTTTGTGTTATTCTGTGTTGAGTTTTTTGTTCCGTTCTTCCTGTCAGCCTGCTGTTAACAGTCATTCTTGTTTCAGCTTCAGATTCTGCAGTTTTTCATCATATTTTGTTGAAAACACAACACTAATGTTAGAACTCGGCTGCGTTTCCACAGTAATTTACCACAGTGTGTGTGAGTTTAACCTTCCTGCTGTCCTCATTTACGGGCACCGAAAAATATTGCTTCCTTATCTGAAAAAAATCCCAAAATTCAGCAAAAAAATTCCCCAAATTTATGGAAATTTGCAAAACCTTCAGGAAGAAAATTCTAATAATTCCTTAAAAGTTTCCCTTAAAAGTTTTATTTTTTAAAAATCCCCCAAATTTGTCAAGAAAATTCTTGTAAATATATATTTTTTTTAAATTGTAAAAATCTTCCAAAAAAATCCCACAAATTTGTAAAGTGATTCCATATATATCAGTAAAACTTCTAATATTTTCTTTAAGAACATTCACAAAAAAATGTGAATGTTCTTAAAGAAGCATTTTTTAAACATTTTTTTCCACCAAAAAATGTTCAAAAACTTCCCAAAAATGTTGAAAATGTGGACATCAGAAGTTTCACTGTGAAAATAGATTTTTTCCCCACATTTTCAAACTTTAAAACGGGTCAATTTTGACCTGCAGGACGACATGAAGGTTTAGAAGAACTAGCTGACGTGTGGACGGTCAGACCTGCAGTAAAAGTGACTCTCTGTGGTTTCAGTTCTCTGTGAAATGTTGTTTCAGCAGCCGGCAGGACTCGACTCTCTCTGGGGGAAGAATCGATCAGCTGTGAGTCTTTATTACCGTCAGCAGCAGCATGACCTGAAGTGACCCCGACGTGGAGTCAGGAGGTCCAGAGGTCAGGAGGACGGAGAAAGTGGAAGTTAGAGGAGAAGAGGAAGAAGAGCCTGAATTACTCCAACCTGTGGAGTTTATTACGAAACCAAAAGGTTCGTTAAAAAGGAGCTGGTTAAAGTTGATCAAAAATACATAAAAATACAAAACCATGAGGAGTAAACTGAAGCAGAAAAACAAGTAAAACTGAGGCTTAATGTCCATTTTTAACTAATTTTGAGTTTTGAATCCATTTTTGGGTGATTTCGCTTTTTGTTTTTGTGTCATTTTTAACAATTATTTTGCTCTTTGACCATTTTAAAATAACTTTGGACAAGTTTATTTTATTTCAGATATGTCTTGTGTAATTTTGGGAAGGTTTTTAAATCACTGAATAATTTTTGAGTAATTTTGGATGATTTTTGAGTAGTTTTGACCATTTTTTGAGTCACTTTAAATAATTTTCGAGTCATGTATTCATACATACAGTATACACACACACACACACACACACACACACATAGATATATAAATAAAATGACAAAACACAAATATTTTAGAAAATCTGTCAGAAGCTTGTTTCAGACTAAAAACTGTGTCATTATTTATCAGGCAAATAAAGTGTAACAACTAAATAGTCCTTTTTCACATATACTAACCAAAAATCTTAATATATTTTATAGAAAATTAATCAACAACAACATACAACCACTAGAACTATTGTTTTCTGTTTCTAGTTTTTGTTGTTTTGTGTCTCGTTTGTCGTGTTTTGTGTCTCATTTCTGTCATTTTGTGTGTTTTTTTCACACTGATGTGACTTGTTATTGCCATTTTGTGTATTATTTGTTTTGTCTGGTTTTGTGTGTCCTCTTTGTCATTTTGCCTCATGCTTTTGCCATTTTGTGCTTTATTTGTGTTGTTCTGTGTCTAGTTTTGGTCGTTTTGTGTCTCACTTTTGTCTAATTTTTGTCATTTTGTCTCTTATGCCTTGTTTTGTCTCTCATTTATGCCGTTTTGTGTTTTTCTCACATTGATGTGACTTGTTTTTGTCATTTTGTGTATTATTTGTGTTGTTTTGTCTTGTTTTGTTTGTCATTTTTGTCATTTGGCTTCATGTTTTTGCCATTTTGTATCTTGTTTGTGATTTTTTTGTGTCAAACTTTTGTTGTTTTGCGTCTCACTTGTGTCATTTTGTGTCTCACTTGTGTCTAATCTTTTGTCATTTTGTCTCATTTGTCTTGTTTATGTTGTTTTCTCTCAGTTTGTCTGGATTTTTTCTTGCTTGTGTTGTTTTGTGTTGTTGTTTTGCAGTGTTATATTAAACACTGTTTATATTTAATGAAACGTCTTGTGGTTCTTCTTCTTCTCGTCCAGTTTGTAGTTTCTGTCCTCGTTGTGGGAACCAGAGACGACTTCCTCCACACATCTGGACAAACATCAGGCTTCCCTCTGATTGGCTCAGAACCAGCAGCGACCTCCGACCTCCAGGTCAGTTTCTAAAAACACTCAGAGTTTCAGAGTCGCTCACTCAGGACGAATGAAGAAAAGCAGCGACTCGGAGCTTCAGACTTCATCTCTGTTTTCATTTAAATCCCACTTTATGTTCTGTTTTTCACATTTTCATCTTAAACAAGCTTTAAGTTGTTCTTTTTCCTCAAACTTCCACAACTTCATTAGTCTCTGCATGATTTTTCCTGCTTTAAAGGTGCAGCAAATCTACAAAACTGTTCAGATCAATCAAAACTTCATGTTCAGATTATCAGCAGCGAGCTTTTAGCAAAGAACTAAAAACATTTATTTTTGTGATTTCGTTTTGTGCCTCCTATTTGTTGTTTTATCTCATTTTTTTGTCTTGTTTGTGTCATTTTGTCTCATTTAGTTGTAATTTTGTGTCTCGCTTGTGTCGTTTAGTGTCCGATTTTTGTCACGTTGTGTCTCATTTAGTTGTTTTGTGTCTCATGTTTGTAGTTTTATCTAATTTTTTGTTGTTTAGTATCTTGTTTATGTCACTTTGTCTCATTTTTGTGTTTCGTTTTGTTGTTTTGCGTCCAGTTTTTGCCATGTTGTGTCTCCTCTTTCATACTTTTGCGTTTTATTTGTGCTTTTTTTTGGTCTTGTTTAGTGTCTCATGTTTGCAGTTTTGTGTCTGATTTGTCTCGTTTTTCTGTCGTTTTTATTATTTTGTGCCTCATTTTTTGTCATTTTGTGTCTTGTTTTTGTTGTTTTGTGTCTCGCTTGTGGTGTTTTGGGTTTTTTGTGTCTTGTTTGACTTGTTTAATATCTTGTTTGTGCTTTTATGTCTTGTTTTGTGTCTCACGTTTGTTGTTTTGTGTAATTTTTTTGTTGTTTATCATCTTGTTTCTGTCATGTTGTCTTTTTTTTGCTGTTTTGTGACTTATTTATTTGCAAAAAAAAATTTTTACAATCAAGGAAGTGTGCTGAAAGGTGGGGCAAAACTAACCAAAAAACCCCTTTATTTTACCCTACAGGGCTCCTTGAATCTGTAAAACAATTGTCTGGACCCCTAAAGTTAAAATGCAAATCTCTCAACAAGTTGACTCCTGGATTGTTGTTTTTGATTTTTGATTTTGAAACCATTTGTTTTGCTGCAGTTCCTCAAATGTCCACTAGAGGCTGCTTCCAAACCTGAGGCCATCCTCGTAGACGTTCATGTTAAAATGTCTAACTTTCCTGCAGAAATAAACAAGTTTACAGCTTGGTAGAGACACATTTTTGGTGTCTATAGTGAGGAAAGAAAAGAAATCAAATGCATGGATATATTCTAGGTGCAGAAAAGATGGTGATGAGCAAAAACAACAACTTTATTCGTGTCTTTCAAATTAAAATCAGCACCATAAAGCAAAAAAAAAATATTTTCAGATGCCTTCGCCAGTGTTAAACCACAAGAAAAAGATTCCAAACAACTTTTTTCAGCTTTTGTTATAATATTTTTTAATCTTTGATGCAGATAAACTCAACTACGAATGACATTTTTTCAACTCATCTGGTGAAAATTGCGGAATTTATTCAAAAATGTTTTCTACCATCGTGCTGCTCTGTAATTCATTCCTGCTGTTTGAGGCTGTTCAGAAACAGAAACTCTGCCTCTTTATGCTCAGATCTGTGTGTTACTTTGCAGCGTTTTCAGGAAGGAGTGTGTTTTGCTTCACACATTTCAGAGCGAGGCTTTTCTTCTCCCTGTGGTGGCATTTATAACGGCTTTAATTGCTCTTTTGTCTGCGTGCTGCAGCCCTAATGACTCCAGACTGCAAACACAAAAACACACCCATGGGAGCTGCTGCAAACACATTTTCCTAATAGCTTTTACTCTGCTGTCATGCGGAGGGTGCTGGGCGTTAATTATTTAAGTATATATTATTCTGGCCTGGCAGCCTCCCTCTCTATCAGCTTGTAAATCTGGCGATGGAGCAGAGCGGCGCTAACGTAGCCGACAGACTCACCGGCAGCAGAAGTTAAAGAGTGAAAGGATGGAGGTGGAGGGAAAAGCAAAGAGGACAGGAGCTCCTGAAACTGTGTGAATTTATCCAGATACAGTTTACATCCACTTCTAAACACCATGTAGATCATGGTAGTGTTTAGTTACAAAAGACTCCTACAACTGCTAATTTTCTACAATGTAATCATTAAAACACATGAATCTTTGTTGCAAAAAACAATCATTCATTTCGATTCTTTCATAGATTTATTACAGGTTTTCTGGAAATATTATACATCCATCAACTTGAATAATAAGTTGTAGCGATGTCGAAAGTTGTGTTAATCAAATTTTCTTAGTTTCATGGCCTCTTAATGTCTCAGAGTGATTACGTTTGACTACAGCTGCTGACTCCTCTGATCCAGTTTAAATAGAACCCATTAGATTCACTCATTAGATTCAAACACTACAGTGGGAAAGTCTGAGGAGCTCAGCAAAGATCTGAAAAAGCAAATCATTGACTTGAACAAGTCAGAAAGTCACTTGGAGCCATTTGAAAGCAGCTTCAGATCCAGAATCATCTGTTTGTCAGAATAAAGTTCATGGTCCAGTTGTGTTACTGCCACCATCAGGAAGAAAACACAAACTATCACCTGCTGCTGAGAGGCCATTGGTCAGGATGGTCAAGAATCAACCAAGAATCATCAGAAAGCAGGTCTGAATGGATGAGAAGCTGCTGGAACACAGCTGTCAGTGTCCACAGGGTTTTACATCAACATGAGCTGAGCGGATCCATGAAGAAGGAAGTTCTTCCTCTAGAAGCAGAACCTTAAAGCTCCACTCAAGTCTGCTGCTGATCACATGGACAAAGAAAAGACCTTCTGTGGTCAGATGGAAGAATAACTGAAGATGAGGCCTTTAACTCCAAGAACACCAAACCTACCATCAAGCATGGTGGTGGCAGTATCATGCTCTGTGGAACTGGAGCTTTACACAAAGTAAAATACATTCATAAATGTTAATATTCAGTTCGATTTGTCAATTTTCTCTTGAGTTTGGTTCTTTTGGTTTCAAGCTTCTGGTTTATCTTCAACTCCTCTGGACTGAATTGGTTCAGATCAACTAAACTTGTCGTCTTTCTGACTCAGACTTGGTTCTTCGGATTCATGATGGGTTCAAGTCAGGACTTTGGGGAGACCAGTCTAGAACCTTCATTCTAGCCTGATGGAACCATTTCTTTACCACGTCTGATGTGTGTTTGAGCTCATTGTCTTGTTGAAACATCCAACTGTGTCCAAGATCAACCTTCTGTAGATGGTTTTAGGTTTTCCTGAAGAATGTGGAGGTGATCCTCCTTCTTCATTATTCCATTTACTTTGTGTAAAGCTCCAGTTCCACAGAGCATGATACTACCACCACCATGCTTGATGGTAGGTTTGGTGTTCTTGGGGTTAAAAGAGATCCACCGAAGACAGTCTGAAATCAGTCCTCATCCAGGACCAGATCCAGAGTAAAATAAATCCTAAACCAACTTTAAATCACATCCAAAACCAGGAGAACCAAGACTGAAACCAAACATAAACCAGTCCCAAGAAAGTCCACAACCAGTCCAACATCCAGTCTGAAACCAGCCCAGAAGCACTTCTAGAAAGCCCCAGAGCATGATACTACCACCGCCATGCTGGATGGTAGGGTTGGTGTTCTTGGGGTTAAAGGCCTCACCTTCTCTCCTCTCTTGAGTCTAATGAGTGGATCTAATGGGTTCTATTTAAACTGGCTGAGAGGGGTCACCAACTGTAGTCAAACTTAATCTCTCATGAGAAGTTAAAAGGACACAGCACAAGAAAGTTTGATGAACATAGCTTCCTACATCACCAAAAGTGGCAATTCAAGTTTCTGTATGTACATTTTTAACCCAGCAGACTTTGTCATATTTTAAGAAGACTTTCAATAAAACTACTGAAGAACCAAAATGCAGGATTGTTTTTGTTTTTTTTTTGTGACAAAGACATAAAGAGCTGTCGGAGTCTTTGGAAACTGAAGACTACCGTGATCTTTTGCTTCGAGCCACTGAAGTTCAAGGACACGAAACAGGACTGAGAGATCGAGACGGAGTGAAACAAGTGCATGTCTGCAGAGAGGCAGCTGTAGAAACAGAGCTGGACTAAAGCCCAGAGAGGAGGGAGGGCCGAGGAATAACAGCGGAGGACGACGGAGGAAAACATTGGCTGGACTTGCAGGAATAAAAGAGGACAGACAGACGGGAGGAAGACGACCTGGTGGGCCGACCCGGTGGTCCTCGTCTGCTCGTCCTCCTCTCATCATTCACTCATTCCTCCGTCCTCCCATCTGGTTTTGGCTTCTCCGAGTATTTCCAGTCTCTTAAAGGAGAAGTTCAGAAGCATCAAGTTAAAACGCAACACTTCTAGCTAAACTTTCACACTGATAATAAAGTTTTTTGGCCTTCAAAAACTTCAATTTGCTCTTTTCAAGCTTTGAATTTGAATGATAAAGTGGAACATACTACAGTACTAGCAATTATACGTTTATCTTAACTTTACGTTTAAGTTCTATAATTTTACATTAATTGTACTGTTTTATTTTGAAGCGTATGTCTAATTTAAAACACATTAAAAAATATAGACAATAATACAGTTAGAGACAATTTTTGCATTTTTGTTGTTTTTTGTTATATGTGCGTATGGCAGTAAGCTAGCAGTAGCTGTATGAAAATGTCAATATTTGTAGGAACTAACTTTTTTTGGCTTTTCTACATTTAATTAGGCCTTTTTTTTGGACAGAATTTACAAAAAAAACTCTTTTGTGTCAAAGGCAAACCAGATTTTTACAGTGACATCAATTTAGATAAAATTTAAAATATGAAATAAGTGATCACATGATGCTGCCACCACCATGCTTCACCTTAAGATGATGCCTCCACCACCATGCTTCACATCATGATGCTGCCACCACCATGCTTCACATTGTGATGCTGCCACCACCATGCTTCACCTTAAGATGATGCCTCCACCACCGTGCTTCACCTTAAGATGATGCCTCTACCACCATGCTTCATGTCATGATGCTGCCACCACCGTGCTTCACCTTAAGATGATGCCTCCACCACCATGCTTCACATCATGATGCTGCCACCACCATGCTTCACATCATGATGCTGCCACCACCATGCTTCACCTTAAGATGATGCCTCCACCACCGTGCTTCACCTTAAGATGATGCCTCTACCACCATGCTTCATGTCATGATGCTGCCACCACCATGCTTCACCTTAAGATGATGCCTCCACCACCGTGCTTCACCTTAAGATGATGCCTCTACCACCATGCTTCATGTCATGATGCTGCCACCACCGTGCTTCACAGTGTTGATGGTGTGTTTGTGATGATGTCTAGTGTCTAGTGTCCACCAAACATATCATCTGATGGACAAAATCTTCATTCTGGTCTCCTCAGACCAAAGAACCTTCTTCCAGTTGACTTCAGAGTCTCCACATGTCTTCTGGTGAACTCTAGTCCAAAGCCTAATACACTAAAGGAAAAGGAGAACTCAAAAACCCAGAATTTTGACTCTGAAATGATTTTAGCATTAGCATAATTTGAGAGCTTATTGGCTTACCCGACATCCACATCAGTGCAACCTGTGAAAATGAATGAGAATTTCCGGAAACTGATATTTTAGCTCAGTTCGGCAGCAGAGGACCCAGGGGAGGAGATCTCTGTTGGAAATAAGGAGTTCACTTCTGTCTCATCTGTCTGTGTTCATTCATTTGTGTGATGAGTCAGTCTGTGTCATGGCAGATAGCAATGTTCAAGGTCTAGTATCTCCAGGAATAAAACTCCCACAGCCAGGACATTTGGTGAGGACTCAGACACAATAGTTTCCAGTAAGTCTAAATGATCCAATGCTAAAAAATGAAAAAAAGTGCAAAATTGTCAAGGTCCTCTAAATGTATATACATGTGGATGGATCCATATTTCTACTAAAATCCAGTCGTTGGTCGACATTTCACCAACTTTTGAGGCTCTAACATCAGTAGAATTTGATGTGTGGAAAGTCTGACCAGACAAGGTTCCAGTTTTTTGGATATTTTGACACATAACAACACTAATATTATTCCACATGGGCAATTTTGGGTCAATTTGGACAATTCTCATCTTATTTTAAACAAATATGTCAGAAATTTGTATGCTTATTTTGCACAAATCTGGACCATCAACCAAAGACTGTATTTTAGTAGAAATATGGATCCATCCATATATGTACACTTACAGGAACTTTATGGAGACACAATACCACAATTGGTTGCGCCTATTTCCATTGTCAAGGGCCAATAATTCATAATTTGTTCTCTGCTGGAGCCATTTCATGACTTCTATCAGTTGGAGCCTGTTCTGTCTGTGTCCTCGCCACATTTCATGAGTGTGTGAGTTAGATTTCTGGAGCTGTTGAACCCTTAAAACACCTGAAAACATGAAGTTCATCTGCAGTGGATCCATGAAACCATCCAGAGATGCTAATAAACCGGAGAGAGAGACCGAAGGCAGAGCCGATCCTCCCACCGCCGAGGAGGAGGATGCAGCCAGAGAACACCTTACCTCCCTCCCTCCCTCCCTCACTCTCTGCCTCTTCACTCCACGGCGACGGCAGCAACACAACGCTGCTGCTACACACCGACACACACACTGAGCGGCATCCTCAGCTCGGACCCAGACGGCCCTTGGACTGCTGCAGGCGAGGTGAGTGCTTTCTGCTGCTGCTGGGACTTCTGCTGTGTTTTTGTGTCTGCATAGTTTGGCCTTTTTTGGGGGGAGGGGGGGTTGTGTGTTTGTGTGTTAGTGTGTGTGTGTGGTGTGTTGTGTGTGTTTACGAGGCAACACTAGAGCCAATGTGTTTTGCACCAGACCAAAACAAACCCACAAAATAATGCTGACTCCCTCTCAGAGCAGTGTGTGTTTGGTTGTGTGTGTTTTTGTGCAGGCATGCATGTGTGTGTGTGTGTGTGTGTGTGTGTGGGTATGTGTGTGTTGCTGGAGAGGCCCGAGTCTGTCTGGAAACTTGTCAGCTGTTGTGTGTGTTGTGTGTCTGTGTGTAAACCGGTGAGGTAGAGGCCAGCATTCGTGCCAGTGCTACTTGTCAAACTGCACATTCTGGCCTCACGCTGCTGCAGAGTTACAGGAACAAAAGAATAATCTGCCATCCAGTTTCACTTTCAGTGCTTACAAAACTTTCTGCTAATAGTTTAGAAAAGTACCATCTGCCTGTGCAGAAGGATCCTGGAGCTGAGATGAAACACATTTCTGCTCCTTATTGAAGTTAGGAGGGTGAAAGTGTTTGGTAGAGGCTCATTTTTATAGTCAAACACCTAAAAGCTGTGATTTGGTGGTTTTTAGTTACAAAAATGTCCAGATGTGAAAATTCTATCAACTTTTTTAACCCCAGAACACTAAAATCCACTTTGAAAGTCATGTTTCCTTCTAAAAATGACCAAAATCCCACAAATTATCAGCCTGAAGCTCTAAAAACTGATAGAATTAACTCTAGAAATGTCACCGAACCTCAGATTAACATCACCAAACTTCATTGAAATCACTTTATTCTACATGTCTCCTTTAAAATTCACCAAAATTGTGTTCCTTTTCAATGAGCTAGACTGTCACCCCTCTGAATTATGTTATCTTCTAAAAAAAAATCATCAAAATTACGCAAGTTATCATCTAGAAACTAAAAACACAAAGAAACGTCAGATTTTCATCTTTCCAACAGCCCTTAAACTCAGGAAACTGAACTAAATCTGAGCTTAAAATCATCAGATTTCATCAGAATCACTTTATTCTATGCTTTTAATTTAAAATTCAGCCAGAAATTCTCCATTTGTACCAGATTTGCTAAAAAAACAACCCAATTCCTCCTCACGTTATCCTCTAAAAAATCTACAAAATTACACAACTTGCTACGAATTGAGGGATAAATTCAGCTTGATGAAACATCTTTCTACAGTTATATCTACAGTATGTGGAGACAGAAGGAAAACAAAATGAGACACAAAACAACAAACAAAAAAGCCACAAAGTGAAGACAAAGAGATAAAACTGTGCCAAAGACACATTAAATGACCAAAACGAGATGCAAAATGACAAAAACAAGAGAAAATAAGACGCATAATGAAAAAATAAGACACTAAATGACAAAATGAGACACAAAACTACACAAACTAGACAAAAAATGACACAAAATTACATAGAATTGACAAAAATTAGATAAACAAGAGGAAATAGGAAACATAATGACTGAAAAAAGACACTAAATGAAAAAACAAGAGAAAACATAAACGAGGCATGACAAAAACATGACAGAAAGGAGACATAACTGTCCCAAAGAGACACTAAAAGACACAAACGGTGACGTGAAGAGAGACTGAGATGAAAATCAAAGCTACAGGATCAATAAAACAGTGAACAGAGAAGCAAGTAGTTGGAGATCCATTCAGCATGGTGAAACATCTTTCTACAGATGATGAGCAGAGTAGAGAGGAAAAGACTGGAGAGGATGGAAGTCTTTAATGACTCAGCATGTCTTCAATTAGTCAAAATTTGTAAAAATAAATAAATAAAACAAACTGAAAAAAAATTAAGCAAAATGGCTGAAAATATGACCATAATTTCCAAATGTCTGTCCTCAAGGACTCGAAATTTGCACAAAATGACTCAACGTTGGTTTTCAGTGGCTCCAAATTGTACAAAATTATCTTAAATTTGACCTAAATGGCTCAATTATTGTCCAGAATGACTACTAATGACATCCTGGATCAATAAAATAAATGCAAAATGGTTACATATCTGCAGTATGTGGAGCCTCCATTTGTTTGTAGTGTCAGTAACGCTTCAGGAGAACGTCGGACATGTCAATTACAGATTTTTTCTAGTTTTCGTAAAATAAAAGTGACTCTAAATGTTTCGTAACTGAAAAATCTGTCCGAAAGGAGTCAAATATTAACCAAAATAACTAAAAGTTTGTCCAAAAAGAGTCAAAAGTTGACAAAAATGATCCAACATTTGTCTTCAATGACTCAAAAATTGTCTGAAACGACTTCAAATTTGACCAAAATAAATCAAGTTTGTCCAACAGGACTCAAAAACCTTCCACAGTGACTTCATATTGGACCAAATGATCATTTCCAGCTAATTATTCAGGTGGAATATTTCATGTTCATGTCTAATATCCCTCATTACCTCGGTATAACTGGCAGCATTCATTATTAATGTCCTATTCCAGTCTTATTCTGGCTGCTTCTTATTTATTGTTCTTATGTCTTGTTGCTTTTCTACTTTTTAGACACTGAATTTCTTATGTTGTGTCAATTTGTTTTATTTCTTAACAATTTCCTTCCAGTTTAACAAAGTTTTATCTTTAAAAACATAAGAAATAGATTCACAAACCCCTTCTAGACAGGGATAAATGGAATCCAGGTTCATGTACGAAACAACTCAGAACTCCAGACGTGTTGAGTCCACATATCATCGACAAAACTGGACTTTCTGAAGAGATATCTTCTTAGAAAACTCAGAGTCGGTCTGAGAATGTGAGCGGAGGTTGGTCCAGTTTATTCAACCCTCGAGGCCTAAACGAAGCTCACACTTGAACTCCGACCCGTTTATTGACTCTCTGTTCAGAGCCGACGTTCCCAGAAACAAGAGCCGGAGTCCCAGGATCGGATTCACTCAGAGACGAAGGAAAAAGACAAGAAAAGACTCAAGAAGAGACACAAAGCTGCAACGCAAACTTTTATCTGTTTACACAGAAAGTCTGAAACGATTTTATTTACAAACGCACGTCAACGATTAAATTACCAACTATTTCCATCATCATTGAGTCGGTTTACGGTCATTTTTGAAGTAAGAAAAGTCGTCCTAACTTCTTAAATGTGAATAATTTTCTCAGTTTTCTGGCAGATAATTGATTGAGAAAATAATCCACTGAAACCAACAACTTCTGCTGCACAAACAGACAGAACTCAGAAAAAGTGTTTTACAGCATGACAAAGTTATATTGGATAAATTAGAAAAAGACGGAAGCCAACAATGGAAGGCGCCACATAGTGATGATATTTCAGTACATTTTTACAGCCTCCTCAAACTTTTCCTCTCTGCTCTGCTCATCAGTAGAAAGATGTTTCACCATGCTGAATGGATCACCAACTATTGCTCCTCTGTTCATTGTTTCTGAACCATGCTGCATTTATTTCATTCATCCAGTAGGTTTTAGCTGATCTTTTGTGTCCATGTTTAGTCGTTTTATGTCTTGTTTTTGTTGTTTTGTTCCTTGCCTTTCTTGTTTTGTGTCCAGTTTGTGTCTCGGTTCTGTCATTCCGTGTCTCTTTTTGGTCAGTCTGTCTCCACATACTGCAGATATTTATCTATTTCCATGCTTCCAATCTCTCCAGACTTGTTCTCTCCACTCTGTTCACCATCTGTAGAAAGATGTTCAGGTGAACAATTTTCATGTCATAAAGGAGAAATGTTGAATCAATTTGACCAGTTTTTGAACAATTTTGGATGTATGTTGAGTAATCTTATTCATATTTTGAGCCCTTTTGGACAAACAATTTGTATTTTTTATTAATTGCTGCAGACAAATGTTGAGTCATTTTGGCCAAATTCAGTTATTTCTCTGCGTTTTAACCTTTTCACGTGGAATTTCATCGCATTAAAGTAACATTGTTAGGGCAAGGTTTGGAGGCAGAGGTATTCCTCGCAACTACAGTTGAATTAAAACGAGAAATGCAAAAAAAAAAATTTTAAATAATGTTCCAGGAGCACGTATAAAAACACACCTTTTAGTGATAGCAGACTGGAAAAGCATGCATTTGTTGTATCTCTTTTGGTGTCTCTTGCAAAACTGCAGCTCCCGTTTTTTATATTTAAATGAATAGGTTGATCTACACAACATGAAGAGCCCAAATAATTGTCCGTCTGCCTTCTAATTGAATCTTAGTTGCATCATTTTTTCACCCCATTCTGCCCCATTTAAACCCGTGATCTTGGTGTTACAGCAGAGTCTGGCTGGTGTCCAGTGTCAGATAATAAATGTCCAGTGTTGGTCTGATATATTCGACCATCTGTCCGTCTGCTGAGGCTGCCAGCGCTACGAAAACAAGACGAGAGGCGAGGGGCCCCAGGGGTCCGTCAGGGTGGGACTGGGATGAGGGAAGATGAGGGGACGGTGTTTACGTTCGTCCTCCGATCCTCCCTTCCTGGCTGGGAAGTGACAGCAGAGTGAAGGAGGGAAGAGGAAGACGCTGTCTGGAGGCCGACTGGGAGTGTAGACAGAATGACATGTGGCGGTACACGAGTTCAGGTGTGTTTCTCTGTTGGTGAAAAGTCATATAACATGGCAGTCTTGAGTTTCCAATGACTCCTAGGACTCAGCATCATCAAGACACAGGAATATTTATCAGAAAAAAAAACCAATCATGGATTTTGGTTCTTTCATAGATTCATTAAAGGTCTGCTGAGTCAAAAATATACAAACAACAATACTAATATGTGGTTCAATTTGTCCATTTCCACCTCAGTTCGGTCCTTCTGGTTTCAATCTGTATTATCTTTGACTCCTCTGGACACTATATCTACTGTCAAGCATGGAGGTGGTGGTATTATTATACTATCAATTTAATTGACTCAAGTCTGAGTCAAAAAGACAACAAATTTAGTTGAACTGCACCAGAACTGGTGTTTCTTCAGGTTCTTGATGGGTCTAAGTCAGGACTTTGGGGAGACCAGTCTAGAACCTTCATTCCGGCCTGATGGAACCATTTCTTTACCACGTCTGATGTGTTTTTGGGTTCATTGTCTGGTTGAAACATCCAACTGTGTCCAAGATCAACCTTTTGCTGATGGTTTTAGGTTTTCCTGAAGAATGTGGAGGTGATCCTCCTTCTTCATTATTCCATCTACTTTGTGTAAAGCTCCAGTTCCACAGAGCATGATACTGCCACCTCCATGCTTGATGGTAGGTTTGGTGTTCTTGGGGTTAAAGGCCTCACCTTCAGTTTTTGTTCCATCTGACCACAGAACTTTCCTCCAGACGTTTTTTTTCTTTAAGTGATTCTGGCAGTAACACAACTGGACCATGAACTTTATTCTGACAAACAGATGATTTTGGATGTGAAGCTGCTTTGAAATGGCTCCAAGTGACTTTCTGACTTGTTCTAGTCAATGATTTTCTTTTTCAGATCTTTGCTGAGCTCCTCAGAGTTTCCCACTGTAGTGTTTGAGTCTAAATAATATCCTCTGGAATAAATAAAGTAGATCTTATCTTACCTTTTTTTCCACTGTAGTGTTTGAGACTGATGAGCTGATCTAATGGGTTCTATTTAAACTGGATCAGAGGAGTCAGCAGCTGTAGTCAAACGTAATCGCTCGTGGAAAAGTAAGAGGCCATGAAACTAAGGAAATTTGAACAACACAACTTTCTACATCACCAAAACTAGTGATCCAAGTTGCTGTATGTATATTTTGACCCAACAGATTTTTGATTTCCAGAAGACCTTTAGTAAATCTGTGAAGGAACTGAAATTCAGGATTGTTTTATACAGCAACAACTTGTGTTTCAGAGAGTCTTGAGACACTCATGATAAACATGGTCTTTATAGGTTTAGTTTTTTTCCATCTGTGAGGACTGAAACGTGTTTTTGTGGATTTCACATTAAAGTCATACTTTCTCCATCCAGAGGCCATTTGAGGGCGACGGTGTGCTTTTATTTTGAAATCCTAAAGCATGTGAGCAGCAGCAGCAGCAGCAGCAGCAGAGTGTAGTAGTGTAGTTCAGAGCGTCTGCATACCTGCACGTGCACACGCCTGGAGCTGGAGCGTGCACGGGGTGACGGCGGCTGGCGGAGCTCCAGCTGTGTCTGGAGGGATAATCAAGTCCAGGTGCTGCTTTAAGACACCTGTCACCGATATTTAGAGCCAGAGGAACCAGACTGCAGCCGCCAGACGAGCTGTTTGCTTATTTTAACTCCACTCTGAGCTCTTTCCTAGAAACTCTCCATGAACGTATACACGAGTGAGCTGCTCCCACTGCTGCTGATTCACAGTTTTACTGCAAACTTACCCCAGAAAGTAGAATTTAACTCTTCTGCATTCCACAAATTTAACCCTCGTGTCGTCCTGCGAGTCGAAATTGACCCGTTTTAAAGTTTGAAAATGTGGGGAGGAAAAATATTTTCACAATGAAACTTCTGATGTCCATTTTCAACATTTTGGGGAAATCTTTGCACGTTTTTTGGTGGAAAAAAGAAATGTTAAAAATGTTTCTTAAGAACATTCACATAAAAACCAACCGAAATCCAGCAAATTTCGCTGGATTTTGGTTGATTTTTATGTGAATGTCCTTAAGAAAATATTACACGTTTTACTGATATATATGTGAGCACTTTTTAGATATTTTTAGGATTTTTTTGGAAGATTTTTACTCATTTTTTGGAAAATATTTACAAGAATTTTCTTGCTAAATTTAGGGGATTTTTAAATTTTTTTTTTTAAATAAAACTTTTAAGGGAAACTTTTCAGGAATTATTGGAATTTTCTTCCTGAAGGTTTTGCAAATTTTCAGAAATTTGGGGAGTTTTTTTTCTTAATTTTTGGATTTTTTTCAGACAATGAAACAATATTTTTTGTTGCCCATAAATGAAGACAACAGGAGGGTTAAAAGAAATTCAGTCAACTTAACACTGCTCTGTCATTTCTCATAGAATAAACCAAATGTTACAACTCTGAACTTGCAGATTAGTCTGTAGTTTGTAGAAATATGTTTGAGTTTTGCATGAATCTTTACCCCAACATTTTGTGGGCTTTTTTTTTCCTGAATTTTTGTCACATGATTCTTCATCACATCTGAATCATTAATGGCTTCATAGATGCGCCGAGGAGACCAGAATTTTTTGTTTTTTACAGAATCTGCTCAGAGGAAACGCTTTATTTTTGGGACAATTAAATGTTATTGATTAAATTTTACAATTTTAAGCCTTCAGCAGAACTCAACTAGGCCCCAAACATTGTAGGATTACTTCAGGAACAGCTGGAATATTTTAAATAATCAAAGTTTCATGTTGGTTTTAAAGTTTTTGGCTGTAATAAATGGTGTAATTTTGGTGATTTATTTCTTTTTTTATATAGGTAACATACCTTTAAACGTGTTGGCAGAGTTTTTCACACTTTTGTGTGTTAATATTTTTAACAAGATTTTTAACAATTTTGTGAATTAATATCCAGATTTTTAACAGCTTATTGCACTGTTAATATTCAGGTTTTAAACACTTTCATATATTAATATCCAGGGTTTTGACAGTTTTGTGCATTAATATGCAAATTTGTAATAGTTTTTTTTGTAAATTTGCAGGTTTATAACAGTTTTGTGTTAACATCAAGATTTTAGACATTTTTGTACATTAATATCCAAGTTTTTGACACTTCTGTGCGTGAATATGTAGGTTTATACCAATTTTTGTGTAAATAGCCATATTTTTGACACTTTTGTGTATTAATGTCATGATTTTTGACACTTTTGAGCATAACTATCCAGGTTTTTTACACCTTTACTCCAAATTATTGACACTTTTCTGCATTCATATTTAGGTTGTTAACAGTTTTGTGCATTAATATCCAGGTTTTTGTACAGTTTTTGCATTATTTTGGTTCGATTTGGAGCCATTTTGAACATATATAATGTTATTTAGGTCAGATTGTATGTCATTTTGGACATATAATGTAATGTTGGTTAAATTTAGAGACAAGTTGGACCGTTTTCAACTCATTTAAGACAAATATTGAGCCATTTTTGTTTTAATTTGAGTCTTTTTAAACAAACATTTTAGGGAGTCATTTTTTAACAATTTTTGAGGAACATCAGACCAATGTTGAGTCTCTTGGTCAGCTAGTGAGTCATTTAGGACAATTTTGAGTCATTGTGGTCAAATCGTGAGTTTCTGTGGACAGACTTTTAGTCATTTTAGTGAAATTTGGAGTCGTTTTGAACAAATTTTTGGTAATTTTCATCAAATTATGAATCATTTTGTACAGTTTTTTGCATTATTTTGGTCAGATTTGGAGTAGTTTTGGACATATATAACATTTTGAATGCAGTTTTCCCAAGAAATCCTGAAGCAACTTGTCTAAATAACGTCCTAAACAATCAAAACTCCAAATGTAGCAGCTTTTTGTGGCTCGTAGGTTTGATTCTCTGATGGTGTTGCAGTAACAGCTGTGTTCCTTTAACACATCTGAGTCATTAGAGCGTCTGCAGAGTCCTCGGCCTCCCTCCTCCTGCTCATGTTTGTCTTTACATCCAGACTCGTACGTTTCCGTCTGAGCAGCCAAACAAAGGCCGACCTGTGCAGAGTCCTGGAAACTCGGCCCGGTCCTTCCAGCTCGTTGTTTAGCTCCGAAGTGGGCCTCCGTAACGTCCAACTCCCGTCTCCGACACCTGAAGCCTCTCAGCAGCCCGTCGGCATCGCCTCCACCTGCCAGCACATCCAACCACCTGCAGAAGAAAAAAACCTGCGTTCGTCTGGACTGTTTGGAAGTCATCCTTCAGCTTCGCTCAATAAACACACCTCTAATGTCATTAAGGCTGTAATGGAAGAACGACCGGAGGAATTACCAGCTAACAACTGTCAACTCACTGCAGAGATGTTTTGGAATGAATGAACCAAAAGTCTTGTTACATTTTTCCCCACTGGGACTCATTTCTCACTGCAATGTAAAGTCCTGCAGCTCTATGGAAACACAACAAGAAGTAGAAGAAGACAAAGAAGGAGAAGAAGATGAAGAATTAGAAGATGAAGAAGAAGTAGAAGGAGAATAAGAACATGAAGAAGAAGAAGATGGAGAAGAAGAAAGTAGGAGAAGAAAGAGAAGATGGAGATGAAGAAGAAGTCTGGTCCTGTTCCAGCTGTTGCTCAGCTTAATGGTCCAGTTTCTTCAGCAGACGTTCTCCAGCTGGTGGAGAACTTATTGCTGGATTTACTTGGACAATCATAATCTTTTATCTCCACATTAATCTCCATTTTATCAGGAACATCCTGGAGTGTTTCAAACCAGGAGACTCCATGAAGATGGGATTCAGAGAACAATGGATTAGAGGTCCATGGCCTCAACACTTGGACATCTGGTCTGGTGTTCCCTTCTGACCTGGATGGACTTTTTGGTCCCAACACTGGAGGAAACTAGAGACTCTACATTCTGCGGATATTTAGGAAAGTTTAAACAAATTCTGGACAAGTTTTGGATTGTTTAAGAAAGGTTTGGAGTCATTTTTGACAAGTTTTTGTCATTTTGGAGAAGTTTTAAGATATTTTGGACATGTTTCAAGTTGTTTAGAACAGGACTGAGTAATTTTAGACCATTTTTTGTCATTTTGGACACATTTCTGTCATGTTTGGATCAAGTTGTTTTTTGTTATTTTGGATTAATTTGAGTCAGGTTTCAACACTAGTGTTGAGGTATTGGTATCGTTTTAGGGAAGTTTCAAGACATTTTGGATAAGTGTTGAGGCATTTTGGGTCGTGGGTCGTTTTTGAGTCATTTAAGAGAAATTTTAAGTCATTTTGGTTAAAATTTGAGACCGCTTGGTTAAATTTTAAGTTATTTTTGTCACAATTTTTTTCACAAACTCTGGCATTTTGAGTCATTTTTGGCAGTTTGGCACTGATGAAACATTTGACTGTCTCTGGAAACACTGCCTGAAGGTCAACCTAAAAACTCTCAGAATATATCACTATTTTAAGCTCAGATTTGGTGGATTTTTCTGACAAAACCGCTGGTAACACACAATTACCTCAAGGGCCTCATCTGAAAGTTGGAAATTTGATGGTTCAGTCTGTAATAAATGTTGTAATTTTGCTATTTTTTAAAAGATGATCTAAGTGCCCTATTAGTTGAGCACATTCTTGTTGTGTTTTTGAACTTTACCAATAACAAATGATAATCTTCCCTAACTCCTTAACTCTTGGCTTTATGTCCATTATCCTTCTACTTTTTGTAATTGCTTCTAAGCGCTCTTAAAACACCGTTTTAATGTTACGCTGCTTCCACACAATTTCTTCTTAGAACACTTAGAACTTCTGATTCTGCTAAGACACCTAAAAACAGGAACTTTTGGAAGCTCAAAGATTGGGTTTTAGACTGGACGGGCAGAAAATGATACTTTGGAAACGATGAAGCCGATGCTCGCTCTTTAATCATGGATCAGCCCTAAAACTCCCTCCAGGTATCCCCACTAAACAACCACAGATGTTCTCGGAGGCCACGGCTTTCACTGCAGAGTCGGAGAGGAAATATTGCAACCGCAAATGAGCTCGCATGGCGTTAAGAAAAAAAAAAGGAAAAGAAACTCCGGGCTCTTCTGTGGGTTTGGAAGCTGAGAGAAGCTTAAAAAAACACCCACACGTCTCGCCAATAAGCTTTTATCCTCTGATGTCGAAGTGCCCGACCACAAGATGTCATTAGCGGTGGAGATGTTTCCCTTCAGCCTCCGTTAAAGACTCATCGGATGGAATCAGGAAGGTTTCAGGTCTTTATTAAAACTGGTGAATGAAGCCGAACACCACTGATTTCTGGTTCTTAAGACGCTAGAATGAAGGATTTATTCCATTTAAAACCAAACAAACCTGACAAAAGGTCTTTCCAGATCTCCTCAGATCAGCTGGTTCTTCATCTACAGTAATTTAGTTTATTTACTGAAGCCATACAAAGGTTTGCCTTCATATTATGAATATTTTCACAGTTACAGGCCCTTGAAGTTCATTGAGGTGGATCCACATTTCTGGTTTTGTGTCATTTTGTACAAGTTTCAAGACATGTTGGTTAAGTTTTATATTGTTTACAAGTTTAGAGTTGTCTTGGAGAAGTTTCAAGATATCGTCGACATGTTTTAAACGGTTTTGGACACAAATTGAGTTATTTTGAAGAGGCTTTTGGCATTTTCACAACTTCGGGACACATTTCTAGACATTTTGGACAACTCCTGAGGTCATTTTAGTGAGTATGTCTGTGAAGAGTCTCAGTCATCGTCATGGTTATCGTAGGATCTTCAGTAAAAATCAGCTGGAATTCTCTTGTCGGTTCTTGAAGATGTTTCACCTTCAATCAAGCGTCTCTTGGGTGGAAGTGGAGACGCCTCTTGGATGAAGGTGAAAGGTCTTCAACAGAAATCCAGCTGATTCTTACAAAAGCTCCTATGATGGTCATTTTACTTAATTTTTGAGTCATTTTCAACCATTTTTGACTCAATTTAGACTTCTTTTTTAAAAAGAATTTTGAAAAGGTTTTAGGTGTTTCGGACAACTTTATCACCATTTTTGTTTTTTTGTTTTTTTTTAATCATTGTGGGAAGCTTTTGAGAAAATCTGGACAAGTTGGAGGTATTTTGGTAAATTTTTGCCTCATTGTGAACAAACACAACAGAACCACATCCAGGATACCAATGATTGGTTCTATGACTCAGACATTAAACTGCTACAGTTTTACTGTTCAAACTATGATACATCCCATAATACTGATTACATAAAACCAAATTTAGTCTTTAGACTGTGACACCTGGATGGATGTAAAACTGATCTGTTTGGTCATTTTGTGACTCTTGTTGTTTATGTCTGATTTTTGTTGTTTTTTTGCTCGTCTTTGTCACTTTTTGTCTCATTTCTGTCATTTTTTGTCAGTTTTTGTTTTTCGTTTGTGTCTTGTTTTTGGCGTTTCGTGTCTCATTTGTCTTTTTCGTGTGATTTTTGTCTCAGTTGTTCTTGTTTTGTGTTTCCTATATTTGCTTTGTGTCTAGATTTATGTATTTTGTGTCATGTTTTTCTTGTTTTGTGTTGTTTTTCTGTTGTTTATTGAGAAGTTTCAATCGCTTTGCGTGTCTTTGGGACAGTTTTAGTCTTTTGGTGTCAGAGAAAATTAACAAAAAACAGATTTAGTGTTTAGATTGTGACACCTGGATGGATGTAAAACTAATTAGTTTGATCATTTTCTGACTCTTTTGTTATTTTTTGTCATTTTTTTGTTGTTTTTTGCTCATCTTTGTCGTTTTTGGTCGGTTTTGAGTTGTTTTGTGTCTTTGGGTGTCTTTTTTTCTCATTGTTATCATTTTATTTGTCATTTTTGTCATTTTGTACCTTTTTCTGTTTTGTGTCTTGTTTTTCTTGTTTTCTATCTGGTTTTTATCATTTCATGTCTCATTTTCTGTATTTCTGTGTTTCCTTTTTTTGCTTTGTGTCTAGATTCATGCATTTTGTGTTTAGACTGTGATGCTTGGATGGATGTAAAACTGATCTTTCTTTCTTTCTTTCTTTCTTTCTTTCTTTCTTTCTTTCTTTCTTTCTTTCTTTCTTTCTTTCTTTCTTTCTTTCTTTCTTTCTTTCTTTCTTTCTTTCTTTCTTTCTTTCTTTCTTTCTTTCTTTCTTTCTTTCTTTCTTTCTTTCTTTCTTTCTTTCTTTCTTTCTTTCTTCAGGATGAGGCTGTGGTCGTGGCAGCAGTGTGGGGAGGTCGCTGTGGTTCTTCTGGGCTTCCTGACGTTGGTGGTTTCTGTGGGGAATCTGTCCACCAGAGGACTGCAGGTACAAACCGTCAGGAAAACACTGCATTCACATGAAGTCATTTTAGAACACGTGACTTCTGATTCTGCCACTCCGGCGTTTTAAGACACATAAAAACAGGAACTTTTGGAAGCTCAAAGATTTGGTTTTAGACTGGACGGGCAGAACATGATACTTTCAGAAACGATGAAGCCAATGCTTGCTTTTTGTCATTTTGGACAAGTTTCCAGACATTTTGGACAAGTGTTGAGGCAATTGGGGTCATATTGGAGAAGTTTGAAGATACTTTTGACGTGTTTTAAATGGTTTTGGATGTGTTTTGAGTCATTTTGAAGAGGTTTGGTGTCATTTCAGACAAGTTTCAAGACATTTTGGAGAAGTTCTGGGGCATTTTGGGTCATTTTTGAGAAGTTTTAAGACATCTTGGACAAGTGTTGGACCATTTTGATTCATTTTGGACAAATTTCAATTTGAGACAAATTTCTTCAAGTGTTGAAGCATTAGTGTCATTTTAGGGAAGTTTTTGTCATTTTGGAATAATTTTGAATTGTTTAATGAAAGGTTTTGAATAATTTTTTGACAAGTTTTTGTCAGTTTCAAGATGTTTTACACAAGTGTTGGGGTCATTTGGGGTCATTCTAGAGAAGTTTCAATATATTTTGGATGTTTTGAATAATTTTGGATGCGTATTGAGTCATTTTGGAGAAGTTTCAAGACATGTTGGGCAAGTTTTGAGCCATTTTGAGTGATTTTGGAGAAGTTTCCAGATTCCAGACATTTTAAATAGTTTAATGCAGGATTTAAGTAATTTTGGCCAAGTTTTTTGTCATTTTAGACAAATTTTCAAACTTTACCCATTTTGACAATGTTTAAGACATTTTAAATGAATGTTGAGGCATTTTAGGTAATTTTTGAGAAGTTTTGAGATGTTTTGGATAAGTGTTGAGGAATTTTGGGTCATTTAAGGGAAGTTTTTGTCATTTTGGACAAATTTTAAGACATTTTTAAGAAGTGTTAAGGCAACTGGAGTTATTTTGAAGAACTTTCAAGATATTTTTGACACGTTTTAAATCGTTTTGGATGCATTTTGAGTCATTTTGAAGCGATTGAAGGAGAAGTGTTGAGGCATTTTGGGTCATTTTGGAGAAATTTTAAGACATCTTGGTCGAGTTTTGGACCATTTTGATTCATTTTTTACACATTTCAATTTGAGACAAATTTCAGGACAAGCATTGAAGCATTATGGTCACTCTAGGGAAGATTTTGTCATTTTGGAGTAATTCTGAATTGTTTAAGAACGGTTTTGAGTAATTTTTTTGCCAAATTTTTGTCATTTTGGACAAGTTTCAAGATATTTTGGACAAGTGTTGAGGCATTTTGGGTCCTTTTGGAGAAGTTTCAAGACATTTTGGACACATTTTGAGCCATTCTGACTTTTACCTGCAGGATGTAGTATTTCTCCACTGCTGTATCTTTTCAGAACAAGACTTGAGTTTTTCTTTCACTACTCTGTCCATCTATCTGACTGTCACTTACGCCGTCTGTCTGGTATTTACGGCGTCTCTCACAGCTGCTCTGTCTCTACACCTTTACAAGGAGCTCAGCAAAACATTCCAGCCGTCGCTCTGATGAATCTGGGAGAATAAAAGAGCTAAAGCTGCTAATGCACACCAGGAATCTTCTCAGGCTTCAGAGCTCCAACACAAAACACCGTGACGCTCATTTACTGTGACGCTGCAGCAGCATTTTATTACAACCTGCTTCTGCTGAAACACCACAACTTACAGTACAACAAAGACTGGAAGGCAGGTGGTAAAACCAGCAGCATCTTTGCTAACTCTGTGGCTTTCCACAGATGCTATGAAGGTTCTGGATCTTATATTGGCGTGAATCATAGAAAAGGAAAAATTCTTTGTTTATGTTATTTTGTGAACAGGTAATTTCAGGTCAATTGAGTTATTTTATTCTTATGTTATGTCTTTTTGAGCAATTTTTGAAAAAATTAAGGTAAATTTTGAGTCATTTTGGACAAAATTTTAGCTATTTTGGTCAAATGTTGAGCCATCTTGGTTATACTTTGAGTTCTCTTGGATAAACTATTAGCTATTTTGGTCAAACTTAAGTCATTCTGGACAATTTTTGAGTCCTTTGAACAAACCTTTAGCTATTTTTTGTCAAATTAATTGCTTTGGATGATTTCTGAGCTCCTTTTTCAGACAAATGTTGCATAATTTATGCAAATTTTAAGTCATTTTGGACAATTTTGGAGTAATTGAAGACATTTTGTGAGTCATTGTAGTCTAAATTTGAGTCTTTTAGGACACACAGGTTTTTTTGGTCAAATTTAATAATTTGGAACAATGTTTGAGTCTTTTTGACCAATTTGAATCATTAAAGACAAATTTTGAGTCCCTTTGGACAAACTTCTAATTGTTCTAGTCAAAATATGAGTAATTTTGGGCGAACCTTTAGTTTTTTTCAGTCAAATTAGTCATTGAAGACAATTCCTGAGTCATTTTAGTCAAAATTTAAGTCCTTTTGGACAGACTTAGTCTTTTTGGTCAAATTTAGTCATTTTGGACAATTTTAAATCACTGAAGACAAATTTTGCATCCCTTCAGACAAACTTTTAGTGTTTTGGTCTGATTAGTGTGGGTGATTTCAGAATTCTTTTTTTGGAAAAATGTTGACAAATTTTGGCCAAATTTTGAGTCATTTTTGACAATGTTTTAGTTATTCTGGTCAAATTTTAAGACCTTACTGCATTTATTTTTTTTGATCCAGTATGTTTGAGTTTCCTCTCAGCCTCTCTTGTCACCTCTGTGGAAACACTACCTGCAGTTCAACCTGAAAACTCTCTGAATTTTTGTCACCTAACTATTGGCCACAGCTGAGTCAGTCATGGAGAATCAGTTGTGCTGGTTGTTCTACAGGATCTAGTGAGAACCCTTCACTTTTGGTGAATTTTGTAGAATAAGTGATTTTAATAAATTATTGCAATTTCAAGATTTGCTTGTTTTTCTCTATAGAACCAAGCGTCACATGTAAATTTGAAAAGTTTTACAATTTCCAACTGATAGAGGGTGTAATTTTTTTCAATTTTTGAATGGTAACATACGTTTCAGACCTCCCTTTACAACTCCAGCATCTGTACGCATCTTCATATGCAAGCATTTGTGTTTGTGTGCAGGAGGAGGGCGTGGCCTCCAACAGTCTGGAGGAGGAGCTGGAGGTGACCACGTACTGGTGGGGGGAGTGGGCCAAGTGGACGGCCTGCACTCGGACCTGTGGAGGTGGAGTCATGTCTCAGGAGAGACACTGTCTGAAACAGAGGTCAGTCAGTCCTCATAGACGTAGACTGTAGGTAAAGATGGACACATGACAGCTCCTCAAAAATTAACAAAAAATAGACATGGCATTGATACCACATCTCTAACCTCCTCTTTACTGATAATCAGATTCATCAGCAGTACAAGATGGAGGCGACTATTTATGAGATTGTTTGGTTTCACTTCAGTTAGCGACACGTCCTCCATCTTTGTACAGAGTCTCTAGTCTGTTTCCATGACACTAGTGAGGGAGGCCACCAAGACTCCTATGACTCCTCTGAAGGAGTTCCAAACTTCAGCAACTGAGATGTTAGAGACTGTTCATCCAACAACTGTTGTCTGTTCTTCACCAGTCAAAGCTTTATGGAGACAAAGAGAAAGACTCTGATGGAAAAAGCTCAAATTAAATCTGGACTAGAGTTCACCAGAAGACATGTGGAGACTCTGAAGACACCTGGAAGAAGGTTCTGTGGTCTGAGGAAACCAGGATGGAGCTTTATGTCCATCAGACTAGATGATGTGTTTGATGGACACCAAACACTGGACATCAATACAAACACACCATCCCCACGATGAAGCACGGTGGTGGCAGCATCATGATGTGAAGCACGGTGGTGGCAGCATCATGAAGTGAAGCACGGTGGTGGCAGCATCATAATATGAAGCATGGTGGTGGCAGCATCATGAAGTGAAGCACGGTGGTGGCAGCATCATGATGTGAAGCACGGTGGTGGCAGCATCATAATATGAAGCATGGTGGTGGCAGCATCATGAAGTGAAGCACGGTGGTGGCAGCATCATAATATGAAGCATGGTGGTGGCAGCATCATGAAGTGAAGCATGGTGGTGGCAGCATCATTAGTGAAGCACGGTGGTGGCAGCATCATGAAGTGAAGCATGGTGGTGGCAGCATCATTAGTGAAGGATGGTGATGGGAACATCATGACAGGAAGCACGGTGGTGAATACTACCTTGGAGGAATCATAGGTGTCTTGGTGGCCTCCCTCTCTTGTCTCTTTTTAGGGAAACTAGCCTCACTCAGACTACAACTACAAATTGTGTAACCGTTAACACAACCATAACTTGTGTCTGTGTACAAGTATTTAATGATTTTTGTTACTGGGAGGTCAGAAATCACAGACGCACACATTTATATAACATCCATTTTCTTCTTGAACAAGTATAGGTATATATTTATTAATTACATGGAAACAGTAACTTTTCAGTAAAATCGATTGATCAACATGATTCCATTCAAGTCTGTTTTTAAGATTCATCTTGTAGCAGATTTTGGGTGAACTAGTTTCACATTGATCATTTCTTTCATTTCTGTCCAGTATTAATGTTTAACTTGTTGTCATTTCTCCGTGTGTTTGTTTTCTGTCCAAAGAAAGAAAGTTGCTGCCGGGAAGGACAACATGACCTGCACAGGAACTGCTAAGAAATATCATCTCTGCAACACTAAGGTGAGTCACAGACTTTCTCATCCCGTTATCGGTATTAAAACAAACCCTCCGGCTGGAGGACGGCGGTCGTGTCGAGGAGCTTCCAACCATGATGAGTGTAGATGTCTGAAAGTGAAGCCGGGTGGAGCTCCGACTGATCAGAAACCATCCCTGCTCAAATAAATGCCGGGAAAAGGAGTTTATTTGTGTAACTTACTGTAAAAGCCGAGTGTTAATAAGTGTGAATCGGACCTCTTTAACTGGTTCTGCAGGAATGTCCGGCCACTGGGAAGAGCTTCAGAGAGGAGCAGTGCTGGTCCTTTAACTCACAGCTTTACAATGGGAGGAACTACCAGTGGAAACCTCTCTATCCCGGTAAAAACACCAATAAAACCCCAGTTTACATCATCAGATAATGTGCTGTTGTAATGTGTTGGCTGGTTGAAGTAAATCAATAACTGTTTGTATACAGAACATGGTTTAAGGTTGTGTTTAGAGTTATGAAAGTAGTAGTTATAGTCTGAGTAAGTCTGTACGAAAAGGGAAAGAAACCTGGGAGTCTCCCTAAGGAGTTACAAACTAGTATTCACCACCATGTGGTTCACACCATGATGCTGCCACCACCATGCTTCACATCATGATGGTGCCACCACCATGCTTCACATCATGATGGTGCCACCACCATGCTTCACATCATGATGGTGCCACCACCATGCTTCACATCATGATGGTGCCGCCACCATGCTTCACGTCATGTTGCTGCCACCACCATGCTTCACATCATGATGCTGCAACTACTATTCTTCACATCATGATGCTGCCACCACCATGCTTCACATCATGATGGTGCCGCCACCATGCTTCACGTCATGTTGCTGCCACCACCATGCTTCACATCATGATGCTGCCACCACCATGCTTCACATCATGATGCTGCAACTACTATTCTTCACATCATGATGCTGCCACCACCATGCTTCACGTCATGTTGCTGCAACTACTATTCTTCACATTGTGATAATGCCACCACCGTGCTTCACAGTGGGCATGACAGTAGAAGTTCAATCAAAATCCTATACAGCTCTAAGTAGCAACCCCAAAGAAATAAACACAATGGCTGAAAGACATGTTTTGAAAAAAAACACAACAAAATTAGAAAAATTGAAAGTACAACACAATAAAATACGAAGTCAATGTGTCAAACTACTTGTGGTCTACTTGTAAAAATTTAAAAATGTCTGAAGTCTCAGTTGTTCAATAATCCACAAATTTAACAAATAGCTCAATTGCCACTTTTTCCATCTAGACACTACAACTTCGAAGAGTTAAGGAACTGAACTTCTCTTTTAGGTTCTTGAAGACGTTTCACTTCCAATCCGAGTGGTGTTTTCAGTTCTGATGCTATGTAGTTAAAATCAGAAGCTCTCAGTGGCTATAAAACAATAATTTGGAGTGGTTTTCTCCATCTTTTCTCCAGACGACTATGTCCACATCTCCAGTAACCCCTGCGACCTCCACTGCACCACCGCCGACGGCCAGAGGCAGCTGATGGTGACAGCCAGAGACGGAACTTCCTGCAAGTACAGCAGCTACCGAGGCGTCTGCGTGGACGGTAAGTGTGAGGTGAGTCCAGCTTCTTCTTTACTTCACACCTGCTTCACTTCCAGAAGGTCCAGTCATGGAGAAGCTTCATCTTCACGTCGTAGATCTCAGATTTACTGTAATTTTACCAAAATACTGCAAACTGAGGCTCATTATGGGCATAGACGCTGGTTTCTGGCTTGATTGGGGTTTTTATTTTCAGGTTCACACACCTTTCTTTGCTTTTTCTCATTTTACAACTTTGTCTTCTGATCTTGTCATTACATAAGCATCTTGGAACAACACAATCTGACTTTTCTCATCCATAATGACAACAAATTTTGGACCACTAAGCCAATAAATAGATAGATAGATAGATTAAACCTTTATTGATCCCACAGCGGGGAAATTTACAGTGTAACAGCAGCAGCAAATAGAATAGAATAAAAAGGAGAGCAGCACACAATGCAGACAGTGCATAGATATAAATATTTGGATATAAATAATGCTGCCACCACCGTGCTTCACATCATGATGCTGCCACCACCTTTTACAATTGATTTTCTTGCAGTTGATGCTGAACATGTAAATGATAAACATTCAGGAATGCACACATTTTCTTCAAGATGATTCATTTACGTCTCAACGAATCCTCTTCAATCACCTTCCACAATGCTTTAACATCCTGACAGTGTGTTATTCAGGCAATTTAACATATTTTTAGAACTTCATTTGATTTTGTCCTCTCAGCCGATCGGATGCGACGGCGTTCTGTTCTCGTCCAACACTCTGGATAAATGTGGAGTCTGTCAAGGCGACGGCAGCAGCTGCAGCAGAGTCACCGGAAACTTCAGGAGAGGTGCCACGACTCTGGGTGAGCCTCAGTCTAATATAAAAATAACCGGAAACAACTTTTATATTTGGGATAAATACAGACATTTAGTGAAGACTGAGTTGTCTAGGACATGTCAGATCAGCTGTATCGGTTAGAAAAAGTAGAAAATCTAGAAAAGCTAAAGGGTTCTTCCATCTCAAAACATCTCTGATTTGATTAAAACTGTATTTTTAATCACAAACTATACATTTTAAATGGTACCTGTGAAGGTTGAATTTGATTTATTAAATATTTTTCAAAATTAAAACCATTTGAAATCTGCCCGTCGACCTACTTTCAGCAGATTTCTTCCCACGTTGAAATTTGAGGCTGTTTGAGCAACAATATTTCAGGAACTATTAAAGATAGAAACCTGAAATTTTCACTGTTATTTGTCATCGTGTTGTTGATTCAGAATCACCAATATTTGGACAAGTAGATCAAATAGTCTCTGATTATGGGTGAGTTGAAATATGATTTTTTTTTAAAAAAGTTGTCATGAAAAGTATGGAAGCAAATCAGACTCTCTGATTTATATAAAATATCACTCAACTAGTGATATTTTGTGAACCACATGTAGCTGCAGGTCACAGTAATACAAAACTAAACATATGGAATGCTTTTAATAAGAAATGTTGGGTTCTAAAAATGTAAAATTGTCATTTTTTCTTTTTAATGTGAGCCCAAAGATGAGACTTTTCATGATGGCTTCAGTTTAAAAAAAACAAAACAATTTAGGTCACCTATATTTAGAGATTATTTGATCTACTTGTCCAACACTACAGATTATGAATTAATAATATGATGAGAAATAACAGTGAAAATTTCTGGTTTTTATGTTAAAGAATTCCTGAGACATTGTTGTTCAAAGTTTGATGATTTGAGATCTAATGATGGAATAAATTTTGCTTCTTTAAGGTTATTCTTTCATCACTCAAATCCCCGAAGGATCCTGGGACATCCAGATCATCGAGAGGAAGAAATCGGCCGACGTTTTAGGTACGTTCATCTTCCTCACACAGACAAATCACAATAATGTTTCTAAAGAACATAATTACTTCTAAATAAAGAGCAACATGCTGTAATTTCCTTCCTCCTGCAGCTGTGACCGACCAGGCCGGGAACTTCTTCTTCAACGGCGCCTACAAGGTGGACAGTCCTCAGAACTTCCATGCAGCAGGAACCGTCTTCAAATACCGCCGACCCATGGACGTCTACGAGACCGGCATCGAGTACATCGTCGCCAAGGGCCCCATCGACCAGGCCATCAACATCCTGGTAAACCTCCACCTTCTGACTGCGAGGTGCTGCAAATGTGGAAAGAGTTGTACAAAGTCTTTAGAGGGGGAATTATGACAGTAGTTTGAAAGACAGGTTATCTTTTTAAAAAAAAAAAATAAACGGCAAAATTACACATTTCATTAGAGTCCGAAACTTTAAAAACAGGAAAAATGACAAAATCTAATGTTGATATTGTCATTTTACAGGTCTCATTTAAGAAATAATTCTCAAAAGAACAACCCATTTGTACCAGACTGTGTTTAAAATAATAATAAGAAGAATAAAAAATCTGAAAGCCATGACTGACTGAGCTGTGACCAGCAGTTGTGAGACACAAATTTAGAGAATTTTCAGGTTGAACTGCAGCCAGGTCTTAAAATTTGACCAGAATAACTAAAAGTTTGTCCAAAGGGACTCAAAATTTGTCTTTAATGATTTGAAATTGTCCAAAATTACTCAATTTGACCAGAAAGAATCAGATTTAGACTAAAATAACTCAACAAAATTGTCCAAAAATTTCTTAAAATTTGGCCAAAATTCCTCAATGTTTGTCCCAACGAGAGCCCAGAAAATTGTCCAAAGTAACTAAATTGATCAAAATAGCTAAAGGTTGGTCTAAAATGATATAACATTTTGACCAGTATACAGAGGAGCAAGTTGTTGGAGATCCATTCAGCATGGTGAAACATCTTTCCACAGATGATGAGCACAGTAGAGAGAAAAAGTCTCTAGAAGAAACATGGAAATAGTTAAATATCTGTAGGATGTAAAGAAGAAATGACCAGAAAGAGACACAAGATGATGGAAACAAGACACAAAATGACCACAATTAGACAGAAACAATAAAAAAAGGAGCTACAAAATGACAAAACTGTCCCAAAGATGCAAAAAGAATGACAAAAACGAGATGCAAAATGACACAACTGAGACAAAATGACATTAAAATAAATGCAGCATGGCTCAGAAACAGTGAACAGAGGAGCAAGTTGTTGGAGATACATTCAGCATGGTGAAACATCTTTCTACTGATGATGAGCAGAGCAGAGAGAAAAAGTCTGGAGAGGCTGGAAACATGGAAATAGTTGAATATCTGTAATATGTGGAGACAAAACAATTAGAAAGGGACACAAAATAACCAAAATTAGATGGAAAACAGCAACAAAAAGGAGCTACAAAGTGAACACAAAGTGACAAAACGGTCCCAAAGATGCATAAAATGACCAAAATGAGACAAATGGGACAAAGTGATAATTTGAGACACCTTGGATTACACAAAGCAGTCATTTTGTTGCTAGTGTGAACAACCTACAGTAGTTTAAAGTAAGTAGTAGTACAGTCTGATCTCTGAGCTTTCTAAGAGAAATGGATATACGCTTTGATTTTCAACATCGCTTCTCTAAAAGCCTTCAGAGTCACTGAAACTTTGCAATATCTATTGCTACGGTCTCGACAATCTTTGTTGACTTAATGTAGAATAAGAGGACGGTCACGAATTGAAGACTACTGGTAATTCTCACAAGGCATTCTGTGGGTGTAGCTGTGGAGACTACCTACAACAGCAAACATCTACATTTGAAATCAGCTCAGACTGTTTTTGGTTTGTTTATTCTCCTCTGTAAACTCTGTCTTGACCCAGGTGTGGAACCAGAACGGTCGGACTCCCTACATCACCTACGAGTATACCGTCCTCAGAGACTCCCTGCCTCCCGTCCCGCCTCCTCCCGTCTACACCGGGTCGGACTCCTCGGCCGGTGAGGTTTCCGTGGAAGTGGGAGGTTTGCTGGCTCCCAACGGCAGCGTTTACGACCAGACGTCTCCCGGAGATCCGCTGGACGCCGGAGGCAACGATGGACCGAAGGGACAAGAAACCAATGAGGTGTACGAGGAGACGGCGGCCATCGACTGTGACCAGGACGGAGCAGCAGCACCAAAGTTCACAGGTAGGGGGAGCTGTTTGTAGCAGACATTATAGTTAATATACAACATGTGCACCTGGTTTGAAGTCCTCATTAACAGTAGCCTCTTTGTGCATCGATACTCTGCTCCCAGTGCTCCTGCACCACTCCCTGGAAGTGTTAACTCTCCCTTTTAGTTAACTCTGTCTTTATTAACCCTCGTGTCGTCCTGCGGGTCAAAATTGACCCGTTTGAAAATGTGGAAAAAATCTATTTTCACAGTGAAACTTCTGATGTCCACATTTTCAACATTTTTGGGAAGTTTTTGAACATTTTTGTGGTGGAACAAAAGAAATGTTAAAAATGTTTCTGAAGAACATTCACAAAAAATCAACCAAAATTGATTTTTATGTGAATGTTCTTAAAGAAAATATTAGAACTTTTACTGATATATATGTAATCATTTTAGATATTTTTAGGAATTTTTGGGAAGATTTTTACTATTTTTTTCAAAAAATATTTACAAGAATTTTCTTGCCAAATTTGGGGGATTTTTTTAAAAATAAAACTTTTAAGGGAAACTTTGAAGGAATTATTGGAATTTTCTTCCTGAAGGTTTTACAAATTTTCAGAAATTTGGGGAATTTTTTTGCGAAATTTTTTGATTTTTTTCAGACAAGGAAACAATATTTTTTGGCGGAAAAGAAGAAATGTAAAAAAAAAAAGTTTCTTTAAGAACATTCACAAAAAAAATCAACCAAAATCCAGTGAATAATATTAGAATTTTTTTCAGACAAGGAAACAATATTGTTTGGTGCCTGTAAATGAGGACAACAGGAGGGTTAAAGCTTAAAATGAGAGTCTCTGCAGGACCTTTGAATGAATGAAGAGCAGGAGGAGGAAGGTTTTATCTGTAGCGTGACGTCAGCCTTTCAGCCTCCATCAGGGTGTAATGGCCTCGGCAGTCAGCTGAGAGCCGCAGCAAGTTCCATTACTGCTCATGTCGGCCATGCGGGTGTTTTTTAGAAGGAGAAAACACCAGCGAAGTCTGAATTTTTCATCCCGCCGCTGATCCTCTTTCCGTATGTGCAGCATGAATAATGCAGAGCTCCAAAAGGCCACATATCCTCCACACATAGTGCAGGAACGAGGCGAGGCGGAGGGCTCACATCTGACCTATTTCATCTCATCGGCCGATAAGAAACACCTTCTGATTTATTCCTCATCTTACTTTCTCCGCCTGCAGGCAGGATGATCTCATCCTGTTACAGATTTACGGGTGATGAGGGAGAAAAAATGCAAAAATGCAGGTTCACAGTAACATAGAAAAAATGGCACCACAACGCTGCAGCACTAGAATCCTGCAAAAATCAGCAGTTATCTCGGTCACCATTATTTAAAGACTGTATCAATTTACATGTAAAAAAAGAGAAAAACTGGTTGATATTCTTGTTTGTTTTGCTTCTTATTTCTATTGTATTATTGCATGTATTCGTATCTTGATATGGTTCTTTTTAGCTGTTTTTTAAAATAAATACTCCTTTTTTAAGTCGTATTTGCTGTTCTAGAAGGTTGTTCAACTGTTTTGTCTCTTAATGTCTTGTTTTTGCTGTTTTGTGCCTCTTTCTGGTTGTTTTGTCTCCACATGCTTCAGATTTTTATCTAGAAAACAGCTCAGAAGTCTTTCAGTCACAGGAGAAACTGTAAATTAAGTTTTCAAATTCAAGCTACAACAGTTTTTTTGAATATGGAAAAAGTTGTATGACGTCTCTAGGGGGAATTATCACAGTAGTTTGAAAGACAGATTATCTTTGAAAAAAATGGCAAAATTACACGTTTCATTAGAGTCAGAAACTTTAAAAACAGGAAAAATTGCTGCATTTTTTGCTTTCCGATTGTCCATGAACATATCATGTGTGACTTGTGGTTCTGTCGGGAAAAATGACAAAATCTAATGCCGATATTGTATTTTTTAATCAAAATTCTGTCATTTTACAGGTCTCATTTAAGAAATAATTCTCAAAAGAATAATCCATTTGTACCAGACTGTGTTTAAAATAATATTAAGAAGACTAGAAAGTCTGAAAAGCCATGACTGACTGAGCTGTGACCAGCAGTTGTGAGACAAAAATTTAGTGAATTTTCAGGTTGAACTGCAGCCAGGTCTTAAAATTTGACCAGAATAACTAAAAGTTTGTCCAAAGGGACTCAAAATTTGTCTTTAATGATTTGAAATTGTCCAAAATGAATAAATTTGACCAAAAGAACTCAGATTTAAACTAAAATGATTCAAGAAATGTCTTCAATGACTACAAAATTGTCCAAAATGTCTTAAAATTTGGCCAAAATTTCTCACCATTTGTCTCAGTGAGACCCCAGAAATTGTCCAAAGTAACTAAACTGATCAAAAATAGCTAAAGGTTTGTCTAAAATGACTCCTGTTTGACCAGTATACAGAGGAGCAAGTTGTAGGAGATACATTCAGCATGGTGAAACATCGTTCCACAGATGAGGAGCAAAGAGTTTCACATCGTTCTTCTCCACTGTGATCTACAGGAAACAGCAGCCATCCAGGCAGCACTGCCAAACCTGCCCCTGATGGTGGCGCTCTGGATCCAGGCCCGGACTCCCAGAACCTCATCTGGAGGGTTCTGCTGGACGGCCGGATCGGTCCGGACGAGCTGCTCATCAACATCTCCACCAACCAGCTGCTGACGGAGGGCGACGGTCTGTTCTCGTCCGAGGTGGGCCCGGCGGAGGTGGGCAGCCTGGAGCCAGGAGGTCCGTTTGACCTGAACCAGACCATGGCCTTCATGCTGGGAAACAAACGCAACGACAGCGGAGACAACGTCAACCAGAACAAGACGGTGCAGGGCGGAGGGAGGACCTCGGGCCGGTCCAACAGAACCAGGTATAACAGAACCAGGTAGTCTAACAGAACCAGGTAGTCCAACAGAACCAGGTATAACAGAACCAGGTATAACAGAACCAGATAGTCGAACAGAACCAGGTATAACAGAACCAGTTAGTCTAACAGAACCAGGTATAACAGAACCAGGTATGATGACAGAACCAGGTATAATGACAGAACCAGGTAGTCTAACAGAACCAGGTAGTCCAACAGAACCAGGTATAACAGAACCAGGTATAACAGAACCAGGTATAATGACAGAACCAGGTATAACAGAACCAGGTAATCTAACAGAACCAGATAGTCGAACAGAACCAGGTATAACAGAACCAGTTAGTCTAACAGAACCAGGTATAACAGAACCAGGTATGATGACAGAACCAGGTAGTCCAACAGAACCAGGTATAACAGAACCAGGTATAATGACAGAACCAGGTATGATGACAGAACCAGGTAGTCCAACAGAACCAGGTATAACAGAACCAGGTAATCTAACAGAACCAGATAGTCGAACAGAACCAGGTATAACAGAACCAGTTAGTCTAACAGAACCAGGTATAACAGAACCAGGTATGATGACAGAACCAGGTAGTCCAACAGAACCAGGTATAACAGAACCAGGTATAATGACAGAACCAGGTATGATGACAGAACCAGGTAGTCCAACAGAACCAGGTATAACAGAACCAGGTAATCTAACAGAACCAGATAGTCGAACAGAACCAGGTATAACAGAACCAGGTAGTCCAACAGAACCAGGTATAACAGAACCAGGTATAACAGAACCAGGTATAATGACAGAACCAGGTATAACAGAACCAGGTAATCTAACAGAACCAGATAGTCGAACAGAACCAGGTATAACAGAACCAGGTAGTCCAACAGAACCAGGTATAACAGAACCAGGTATAACAGAACCAGGTATAATGACAGAACCAGGTATAACAGAACCAGGTAATCTAACAGAACCAGATAGTCGAACAGAACCAGGTATAACAGAACCAGTTAGTCTAACAGAACCAGGTATAACAGAACCAGGTATGATGACAGAACCAGGTAGTCCAACAGAACCAGGTATAACAGAACCAGGTATAATGACAGAACCAGGTATGATGACAGAACCAGGTAGTCCAACAGAACCAGGTATAACAGAACCAGGTAATCTAACAGAACCAGATAGTCGAACAGAACCAGGTATAACAGAACCAGGTAGTCCAACAGAACCAGGTATAACAGAACCAGGTAATCTAACAGAACCAGATAGTCGAACAGAACCAGGTATAACAGAACCAGGTAATCTAACAGAACCAGATAGTCGAACAGAACCAGGTATAACAGAACCAGGTAGTCCAACAGAACCAGGTATAACAGAACCAGGTAATCTAACAGAACCAGATAGTCGAACAGAACCAGGTATAACAGAACCAGTTAGTCTAACAGAACCAGGTATAACAGAACCAGGTATGATGACAGAACCAGGTATAATGACAGAACCAGGTAGTCCAACAGAACCAGGTATGATGACAGAACCAGATAGTCTAACAGAACCAGGTATGATAACAGAACCAGGTAGTCCAAAAGAACCACATAGTCGAGGAGAACCAGGTAGAAAAAGTAACAGGTAGTCCAGAAGTATCAGAATTCTTGATGGAATCGGTACAGTTTAGCTAAATTTGTTGACTTTCTGACACTGACTTCCGTCTTCATCACAGTCCACTGGTTCAAGCATGGAGGTGGCAGGATCATGTCACAGAGCATGATGCTGCCACCTCCATGCTGGATGGTAGGTTTGGTGTTCTTGGGGTTAAAAGCCTCACCTTCTCTCCTCCAAACATATTTCTGCTCAGTTATTCTTCCATCTGACCACAGAACTTTCCTCCAGAAGGTCTTTTCTTTGTCCATGTGATCAGCAGCAAAGTTGAGTGGAGCTTTAAGGTTCTGCTTCTAGAGGAAGAACTTCCTTCTTCTTTCTCCAAAAGGTCTTTTCTTTAAGTGATTTTGGCATCAACACAACTGGACCATGAACTTTATTCTGACAAACAGATGATTTTGCATCTGAAGCTGCTTCAAAATGGCTCCAAGTGACTTTCTGACTTGTTCAAGTCAATGATTTGCTTTTTCAGATCTTTGCTGAGCTCCTCAGAGTTTCCCACTGTAGTGTTTGAATCTAATGAGTGAATCTAATGGGTTCTACTTAAACTGGATCAGAGGAGTCAGCAGCTGTAGTCAACTGGAAACACTCACGAGAAGTTAAGACGCCTATTTAAGAGCCATTTTAAACATCTAATCATGTTCTTCAAAACCAAAATTGTATTTTAAATGTAACATTAGCTTTTTAAAATGTGATAAAAGACTAGAAAAAAAACTACAATTTCACATTTTTAAGAAGCGAGAAGCATCAAATTTTTGACATTTTGTTTGAAAATTTGCCTGATTATCTAAATATTTGTTAATTTACAGCAAAATCTGCAAGTATTTTAATCATCCATTCATTAGTTTGGGCAATTTTTTTTTAAAGAAAAAAGTCAAAATTCTCTGATTGCAGCTTCTTAAATGTGAATATTTGCTTTGCTGAGCTCCTCAGACTTTCCCACTGTAGTGTTTGAGTCTAATGAGTGGATCTAATAGGTTCCATTTAACTGGATCAGAGGAGTCAGCAGCTGTAGTCAATTAGAATCACTCAGGAGAAGTTAAGAGGCCACGAAACTAAGAAAATCTTATTAACACGACTTTCTACACATCAAAACTGATCATTCAAGTTGCTGTATGCAGATTTTATCCTATTTCAAAAAAACCTTTAATAAATCTACAAAAGAACCCAAATCCATGTTTTTTTTTCTGTGTGACAAAGAGTTATAGGAGTCACTGGAAACTCATGACTGTCATGTCTTTACAAGCAGATGTAAACTTTTATTGCCGTCAGACAGACAGGTAGCTAAACAGACAGACAGCTGGACCTTGGCAGGTTTTTACATTCATCATATTCATAATAATTCACGTCGCTGCTCTGCTTTCTGTCCAAACACGACTGGAGTCGCTCTGCGGCCAGAAACAGCCATAAAACATCAGACAGACAGGAATAATTGCAGCGTCCTCGGGGGAAACATGGTGTGCAGGATTCAGATATAACTCAGAGCGTCTGCAGCGTCTGGCCGAGGCAGCGACCGGCGTCATGACAGGAATGTGGACCACTTTTATGTGACGAAATAAAAACCCCAGAGCGTCTGCCGTTGATCAGCCGTCACACCGCTGGGCGTCCTCACATGTCCTCAGAAGGTGGCTGCAGGAATAAAAACTTAGTCCTGTGTTTGTGTTTCAGGGGGAATCAGAGACTTTACCAGAAGAACCTGAAGCTGAGCGCTGCAGACATGTACCGCTGGAAGCTGTCGTCTCAGGAGCCCTGCAGCATGACCTGCTCCATCGGTAGCTCATCAGAACCTGGAAACAACAAGCTGTCACACACATTCTCCCTGTTGGGTTTAATTACTGACAATATCTCATAAAAATCACACAAAATAAACTGATGACATACGTGAAACCACAAAAATATCAGGCCAAAGTATTCTCTGCAAGATCTAATACTTAATAGAACATTTCATTTTTTACTTTTTTAAATGGCATGTTAGTATTTTTTTGTGTTTTTTGCATCTGTCTACAATTAAAAAAAATTTCATTATATGAAACAAAATACATAAGATTTAAAAAAAAAAAATTTTTAACTGTTCATTTATAGATTTTCTGTTTTGTCAAAAAAAGAAAACAAACAAACAAAAAACAAATAGCATCTCGTAAAATCATGTATGTAAAAAAATCTGATAAATTACACATTCAAATATTGAGTCATAAGTTAAAAATAATGTCAAATAATGTGTATTTAAATTTGTTTGTATTAATTATTTTACAATGTTGGGTTGTCTTTATTTTTTATGATTTTTTTTACTGTATTTATTTCTCCTCCTAACTTTCCAGGAGTGTCCAAGTCGTTCGTCTCCTGTGTTCGGTATGACGGTGTCGAGGTTCATGACATGTACTGTGATGCTCTGACCCGACCAGAACCCGTCCACGACTTCTGCATCGGGAGGGAATGTCAGCCCAGGTAAACTGCATAAAACACACCACAACTAAAAGGACATTTTCATGAAGCAGAAGCAGTTATTTCTGCTGTAATATCTGACAGAAACTTCGTCTGAACTCATATTTTTACCATATATTATCATTTAATACTTACATCATTTTACTGATGTAATGATGATGTAAAGTCATTGAACATGATATTTAACATGCATTTTTGATACATTTTCAGAACATTTTTGTGCAAGAATAATCACACAAATATATATGAAGTGATAAAATGTAAAGTATTTAATGCAGAATGCAAAATGTCTCTTGTGAGTGTTTTCCAAATATATACTATATTATCAGATTATTCTTACTCATGCATTAATAAAAAACTTTATTTTTGAACTATTTTGCACAGAATAATAATGGTTAATCTGTTGATTATTTTCCTTATTAATTTATTGATTGATTGTTTGTAAAAATACTAAAAATAGTGAGAAATGCAAGTGACTATATATATATATATATATATATATATATATATATATATATATATATAGATATAGATATATATATAGATATATGTGTGTGTGTCAGATGATTGTGGTGCAGAAAAAGTGGTAGGAAAAGAAAACTTTCAACTAACCCAAATTTGCATTTAAGGTCAGAGTATTTCCACTTCCTTTTCTGAAAGATTACATGTTTTACAAACCCTCCGGTGGGATAGTGTTACTTTTAAACCGACAATTCAGTAAGACAGTATGGTTTTACCTTGCTGACATGTTTCAACGGCATCTGCCGTCTTCTTCAGAGCATCATCTGACGTGTCCTTTTTCATCATGTGGCCGATCAGACAGATCTGTCAGAATCTGTCAGATCGACACCTCCGATGGGGTTTGGGTTCAGATTCATGTAGATTTATGAGTATTTGAGGTGAATGTTCTAACCCGGCTGATATTTCAGGTGAATGTTCTGGTGTTTCAGGTGAATATTCTAACCCTGCTGGTGTTTCAGGTGAATGTTCTGGTGTTTCAGGTGAATGTTCTAGTGTTCAGGTGAATGTTGTGGTGTTTCAGGTGAATGTTCTGGTGTTTCAGGTGAATATTCTAACCCTGCTGGTGTTTCAGGTGAATGTTCTGGTGTTTCAGGTGAATGTTCTAGTGTTCAGGTGAATGTTGTGGTGTTTCAGGTGAATGTTCTGGTGTTTCAGGTGAATGTTCTGGTGTTTCAGGTGAATGTTGTGGTGTTTCAGGTGAATGTTCTAGTGTTCAGGTGAATATTCTGGTGTTTCAGGTGAATATTCTAACCCGGCTGGTGTTTCAGGTGAATGTTGTGGTGTTTCAGGTGAATGTTGTGGTGTTTCAGGTGAATGTTGTGGTGTTTCAGGTGAATGTTCTGGTGTTTCAGGTGAATGTTCTAGTGTTCAGGTGAATGTTCTAGTGTTCAGGTGAATGTTGTGGTGTTTCAGGTGAATGTTCTGGTGTTTCAGGTGAATGTTCTGGTGTTTCAGGTGAATGTTCTAGTGTTCAGGTGAATGTTCTAGTGTTCAGGTGAATGTTCTGGTGTTTCAGGTGAATGTTCTGGTGTTTCAGGTGAATGTTCTGGTGTTTCAGGTGAATGTTCTAGTGTTCAGGTGAATGTTCTGGTGTTTCAGGTGAATGTTCTGGTGTTTCAGGTGAATATTCTGGTGTTTCAGGTGAATGTTGTGGTGTTTCAGGTGAATGTTCTGGTGTTTCAGGTGAATGTTCTAGTGTTCAGGTGAATGTTCTAGTGTTCAGGTGAATGTTCTGGTGTTTCAGGTGAATGTTCTAGTGTTCAGGTGAATGTTCTAGTGTTCAGGTGAATGTTCTGGTGTTTCAGGTGAATGTTGTGGTGTTTCAGGTGAATGTTCTGGTGTTTCAGGTGAATGTTCTAGTGTTCAGGTGAATGTTGTGGTGTTTCAGGTGAATGTTCTGGTGTTTCAGGTGAATGTTGTGGTGTTTCAGGTGAATGTTCTGGTGTTTCAGGTGAATGTTCTAGTGTTCAGGTGAATGTTCTGGTGTTTCAGGTGAATGTTCTGGTGTTTCAGGTGAATGTTGTGGTGTTTCAGGTGAATGTTCTGGTGTTTCAGGTGAATGTTCTAGTGTTCAGGTGAATGTTGTGGTGTTTCAGGTGAATGTTGTGGTGTTTCAGGTGAATGTTCTAACCCGGCTGGTGTTTCAGGTGAATGTTGTGGCGTTTCAGGTGAATGTTGTGGTGTTTCAGGTGAATGTTGTGGTGTTTCAGGTGAATGTTGTGGTGTTTCAGGTGAATGTTCTGGTGTTTCAGGTGAATGTTCTAGTGTTCAGGTGAATGTTCTAGTGTTCAGGTGAATGTTCTGGTGTTTCAGGTGAATGTTGTGGTGTTTCAGGTGAATGTTCTGGTGTTTCAGGTGAATGTTCTAACCCGGCTGGTGTTTCAGGTGGGAGGCCAGCAGCTGGAGCGAGTGTTCTCGGACCTGCGGTGAAGGTTTCCAGTTCCGTCAGGTGCGCTGCTGGAAGATGTTGTCTCCGGGCCTGGACAGCTCGGTGTACAGCGACCTCTGCACCATGGCCGACCTGGAGAGACCCATGGAGAGACGAGCATGCAAGAGTCCAGCCTGCGGTCCACAGTGGGAGGTGGCCGAGTGGACCGAGGTACCATGAACCTCACGGGTCTTTATACCACCAACCCCCAGTCTTTATGCTGATGCTCAAACCTCATGAGTATACCTGTCTTTACTGCTGATACACAAACCTGTCTCTCTTGTCGTCTCCGTTTTGTGTCATTTCTTGTCTTGTTTGTGTCTTTTTGTGTCTCTTTGGGACAGTTATGTCTCCTTTCTGTCATGTTGTGTCTTGTTTTTGTTTTGTCTAGTTTTAGTTTTGTCTTATTTTTGTCATTTAGCATCTTATTTTTGACATTTTGTGTCTCATTTTGATCATTTGAAGCGTCTTTGGGACAGTTTTGTCTCTTTGTGTGCACTTTGTGTCTCATTTTTCTTGTTTTCTGTTCTTTTGTGTCTATTTTGTTTGTCTTTTTGTTGTTTCGTGCCTCACTTGTGTTGTTTTGTGATCATTTTGTCTCCACATACTACAGTTATTTAACTGTTTCCTCTCTGCTCTGTATAAACACTGCCTGCAGTTCAACCAAACATTCACACATTTTCCTTTTAAACATGTGATTGTTGATCATGGCTTCTTGATCTCAGAATTTTTAGTTTTCACAAAATCTGGTGCATTTTTAGCCATTTTTTTTCAATGAAACACGTAGAATAAAAATGATTAAAAGTCACAATTTTAAGCTTAGGTTTGATAATTTTTCCCAACAGAACCACATAGCAAACATGACGAGTTCGAGGACTGTCAGAAGGTTGAATATCTGCTGATTTTTTCAGTTTTTGCGGTTTCTGACTCTTACAAATGGTGTAATTTTGATGATTTTTTAAACAGGTGAGATGCTTTTAAAACCCAGCGGTGGGTTTTGGGGTTGAGATTCTGGTAGATGTTTTAATCAAATGTCCTCCATCGTACAGATCTTTTCTCTCAGCGCAGACGTCTCCGTCAGGTTCAGCTTTAACATCTGTCGGCTGCAGTCTCCTGGTCTGTTTGCGGTCACTGATGGATTCTGCAGAAACGCTCGGTTTGTACAACGCAGAAAAATGTTTGAAATGCAGCTTCCTCCTCTCAGCTGCTCGTCAGTGAATCAGCAGCTCAAAGGGAGTCTGGAGGCAGATTTAAGGTTTCTGGTGGATTTTACAGAAGCTCTCTGGAGCTCAACACCCAGAGTCCACTGTGATGTTAGAAAAACACAAGCAGAGTCGCAGAAAAACTAAGTTCTGGAAAATGTTTTTGGGTGAATTTGGAGAATTTAACGTTTTCAGCCCTGGAATTGGAGTTTTTTCACTCTCTATAAAACACCTCTGAAGCCGTATTAAAGGTTCAATATCTCCATAAATATAACTCCCACAGACATTAAACACTCCTGAGGACACAAACACAATAGCTTCCAGTAGATCTGGAGACAGATTCGTAATTATTGGCTCTTTAAAATGGCAAAAAGTGCACCACATTAATCCTCTAACATCAGTAGAATTTGATGTGTTGAAAGTTTGACAAGATGAGGTTCCGGTTTTTCACCATTTTGACACAACGATGCTAATATTGATCTTTATGGACAGTTTTTGTGTTATTTACACTGATTTTAAGTTAGTTTGGACCATTTTTTCAACAGTTTTAAGTAAATTTTGAGTCATTTGGGTCATTTTGTAGGGGCTGCACAGTGGTGTAGTGGTTAGCACTTTCACCTTGCAGCTAGAAGGTCCCTGGTTCACGTCCCGGCTTTCCCGGGATCTTTCTGCATGGAGTTTGCATGTTCTCCCTGTGCATGCGTGGGTTTTCTCCGGGTACTCCGGCTTCCTCCCACAGTCCAAAAATATGCTGAGGTTAATTGATCATTCTAAATTGCCCGTAGGTGTGAATGTGAGAGTGATTGTTTGTCTCTGTATGTAGCCCTACGACAGACTGGTGACCTGTCTAGGGTGTCCCCTGCCTTCACCTGAGTCAGCTGGGATAGACTCCAGCCCCCCATGACCCTAGTGAGGGTTAAGTGGTGTATAGATAATGGATGGATGGATGGATGGATGGATGGATGGATGGATGGATGGATGGATGGATGGGTCATTTTGTCTGTTCTGTTGTCTTCATTTACGGGCCCCAAAAAATATTGTTTCCTTGTCTGAAAAAAATCCAAAAATTCAGAAAAAAATTCCACAAATTTGTGAAAATTTGCAAAACCTTCAGGAAGAAAGTTCCAATAATTAAAAGTTTCCCTTAAAAGTTTTATTTTAAAAAAGTCCCCCAAATTTGGCAAGAAGATTGTTGTAAATATTTTCAAAAAATTTGTAAAAATCTTTCAGCAAAATCCTAAAAATATATAAAATGATTCTATATATATCAGTAAAACTTCTAATATTTTCTTTAAGAACATTCATTTTTTGTGAATGTTCTTAAAGAAAACATTTTTTTAACTTTCTTTTTTTCCACCAAAAAATGTTCAAAAATTTCCCCCAAATTTTGAAAATGTGGAAATTTTCACTGTAAAAATATATATTTTTCCCACATTTTCGAACTTTAAAACGGGTCAGTTTGACCCGCAGGACGACACGAGGATTAAAGCCATTTAACACATTACTTGTTGAGTAATTTGGGCCAAATCTTTAATTATTGGTCCTCAAAAATGGCTGATTCTTTGCTATTTATGATCATTTTTGAGGAGTTTTGGACAGATTTTGTGTATTTTTGGACAGGTTTTAAGTTATTTTGTACTGTCTTGGAACAATTTTGGACAAATCTTGAGTAAGTTTTGGACCATTTATCAGTCACTTTGGACCGATATTATTTTGGATAATTTTTGATTAATTTTGGGACAAATGTTGAACTACTGACCCTCGATAATGGAGCCCAGTTTTGGGTTTTTTTGGGTTTTTTTTGCTATTCTGACATGCTAAAATGGTGCAGACCTTCATAGGAGCCCAAAAACTGGTGTTGTTAGATGTTTGGGCCCAGTAATTAAAAATGTGTCCTCTTGTGGAGTCATTTTATGATTTTGATCTACTGGAAACGATTCTTTCTGTGTTTTCACCAAATTTCATGGCTGTGAGAGTTTAATTTCTGGAGATATTGAACCCTTAAAATGGCTCGACAAGTAAAAAATGCTAAAATTTCCAGGTCTGAAAACATGAAATTCTCAAATTTCAACCAATATATATATATAAAAAACACAACTTTTGGTTGGTAAAATGACTGATGTTTGAGGTCAATCTTCCATTAAATCACCTTCTTTCACTCTTTTCTAAGTCATATTTGATCTCACATCTATCTGAGTGGAGACTAGAAGCTTCTCTGTGCAGCAGCAAACAGTAAATATATTTATAATAAATATTCTGTGATTGTGTCTCTGCAGTGTCCAGCTAAATGTGGCCGTAAAGCTCAGGTGAGTCGAGACGTTCGCTGCTCCGACGAGACCCGACCATGTGACCCCCTGACCAAACCGGCCAACATGAAGAACTGCAGCGGGCCGCCCTGCGAACGCCACTGGACCGTCTCCGAGTGGGGTCCGGTGAGTGGATCTACGAGTGCAAATATCACCCAGAGTCATTTCACAACAGTTCTAGCTTGGTGTGGACACTTTCTCAGTCATTTGGAGGAATTTCTGAGAAATTTTGGACAATATTTGCATAATCTGGGTCAATCTTTAATAGTTTGGGTCCATTTTTGAGTAATTTGGTCAATTTTTGTGTAATTTAGAACATTTTTGAAGTAATTTGGGTTAATTTGTGAGGGATTTTGGTCAATTCTTGAGTAATTTGGCTGAATTTTTATGTAATTTGTGACACATTTTGAATTATTGCCCCCTCAGAATTTATTTTTTTTGCTATTTTGGATCAATTCTTGAGTGAATGGGTCATTTTTGAGTGATTTTGGATCATTTTTGTGTAATTTTGGATAATTTCTGAGTACTTTGGGTCAATCTTGAGTGATTTGGTCAATCGTGTAATTTAGGACATTTTTTGAGTAATATGTGTCAATTTTTGAGTAATTTGATCAAATTTTTGAGTAATTTGGATAATTTTTTGAGAGATTTGGAACAATTTGTGAGTGATTTGGGTCAATTCTTGAGTAATTTGTTCATTTTTGACGAATTTGAGACGTTTTTTTGTGTAATCTGGGTCAGTTTTTTTGAATAGTTTGGTCCATTTTTGAGTAATTTGCCTCAATTTTTATGTAATTTGTAACACATTTTGAATTATTGCCCCCTAAAAACATTTTCTTTTCTTTTGCTATTTTGGGTCAATGTTTGAGTGATTTCGGATATTTCTTGTGTAATTTTAGACCATTTCTGAGTACTTTAGGTCAAATCTTGAATGATTTGGTCAATTGTGTAATTTAGGCCCTTTTTGAGTAATATGGGTCAATTTTAAAGTAATTTGATCAATTTTTGAGTAGTTTGGTCAATGTTTGAGTAATTTGATCAATTTTTTTTGTAATTTGGGTTTTTTTTTGAGATATTTGGAACAATTTGTGAATGATTTTGGTAAATTCTTAAGTAATTTTGGTTAATCTTAGAGTAATTTGGTCACTTTGTTCGGGATTTTGGACAATTTTTGTGCAAGTTTGGACAATTTTTTAGTAATATGTTAAAAATTTTGTGTAATTGAGGACATTTTGGGGTAATGTGAATCAGTTTGTGAGTAATTTGGGACCTATGGAACAATTTGTGAGTGATTTGGGTTAATTCTTGTGTAATTTGGTCAGTTTAGGCTAATTTTGGATGTTTTTTTGTATAGTCTGGGTCAATTTTTGAATAGTTTGGGTCCATTTTTGAGTAATTTTGGTCCCTTTCTATGTAGGTTTGGCCTATTTTGTGTAATTTAGGAAAATATTTGGGTAATTTGGGTCAGTTTGTGCGTAGTTTGGTGAATTTTTGAGTAATTTACTCAATTTTTGAGGCCGAATTTTGTGTAATTTGGTCAATTTTTGAGTAGTATCGAAATATATAATAAAATTTGAAAATATTGAGTCAAGTTTTGGATAATTTCGGACAATTCTTGGATAATAATATGGATAATAATTTGGTTAATCCTTTAGTAATTTTGGTACATTTTTGACTAATTTGGGTCAGTTTCTGAGTAATTGTGGACGATTTTTGAGCAATTTGGGTAAATTTTTGAGTATTTGAGAAATATTGCCCCTTCAAAATGTTTTATTTTTGTTATTTTGACCTGTGAAAATGGTGGCGTAGACTCATTAATAGAGCACTAAAGCTGGTGTTTATCCGCGTTTATATATTTCTTATTTATCTCCTGATTCTGATTCTCTTGCAGACAAAACAGGATGTTCTGATTTGTGTCTGAGTCGGTCATTTTACGCTTTTTCCACATTTTTCTCATCATTTTTATGGCCGTTGGTCATCTGTCGCAGATGTTTCTGCTCCAGAAAGAATGTAAGAGTGTGAATTTACGGTTTTACTGACAAGTTTAGCTGCTGATGTTCCGTTTAGAGTCTGGAAACTTGAAGGTTTAATTTACAACCACAGCGTCCAGCTTGGAAAAACACGGACAAGTTAATAAAAAAGTTATTTTCATGCAGTAAAATGAAATTCTCTGTGATATTTATGAATATTTTGAGGATCACCAACACTGAGCTCATGTAACTTTATATTTCTGTTGTGATCAGAGTTTATTTTTACAGATGTTTTGGAGGAAATCAGTTTAACAACGAATAAATAAACTCCTTATATCTGCTTTTAATTTATCTGTTGGGTTGAGCTGATTTTTTCTTAACGACAGGAAATAAAAAAACAGATTTTTTCCAGATACTCACAGATGTAAATATCAACGCAAATGATTTAGGTTTTATTTGTGTGAGTTTATTTAGGTTTTAGATTTCTTCTTCTTGGGCTGCACAGTGGTGTAGTGGTTAGCACTTTCGCCTTGCAGCTAGAAGATCCCTGGTTCACGTCCCGGCTTTCCCGGGATCTTTCTGCATGGAGTTTGCATGTTCTCCCTGTGCATGCGTGGGTTTTCTCCGGGTACTCCGGCTTCCTCCCACAGTCCAAAAATATGCTGAGGTTAATTGATCATTCTAAATTGCCCGTAGGTGTGAATGTGAGAGTGATTGTTTGTCTCTGTATGTAGCCCTGTGACAGACTGGTGACCTGTCTAGGGTGTCCCCTGCCTTCACCTGAGTCAGCTGGGATAGACTCCAGCCCCCCATGACCATAATGAGGATTAAGTGGTGTGTAGATAATGGATGGATGGATGTCTTCTTCTTTAGGAAAATGGAATTTATTTTGCATTAACCCCCTTTAGTGGGCATAATTTTTTTTTTGATGTTTTCATACCTTTTATTATTATATTTTTCTATTTTATGCTGTTACTTATTGTTTCTTATTATTTATTTTTTGTTTGTATGTTTATTTTTTGCTCTACACTTTATTGTTATAGAGATGAATTGTATTTTTGTTGCATATTGCAATATATTTAATCTAAAAATGTTATTTTTTGTATTAGAGTGTTGTTAATTTTGTCGTAGTTTTTCTGTTTGGTGACTTATTTTGCTTATTGGAGTAATTTATTTTATTTTTTTATTTTTTTTCGGGCCTGCATTTTTTGAAATAATTTTTTTTGTGCAAAATTTTTATTGTTAGATATATTATTTTTTACGTATTTCATTTTTAAAACTTTTTTTGTATGTTTTTTTGTGTTACTCTTGTTAAAATTTATTTTAGTTATTTTTTTTCACTTTTTACATTTTTTTGGCAGTTCAAACATAAAATATCAGACACACATAATGGATGTAAGAAACTAAAAAGCAAACAAGGATAAGATTATTTTTTCCTGTTTATTTTATTCTTTATTGTATTTTTTTCCCTTCAGTGTTTAATTTTTGCAGTACTCTTTTATGATATATATCTATAGTTTATTTATATTTTTAGTTTGTACATTTTTTGCACTACGCTTTATTCTAGAGATATTGTTTTTTTATTGCTTATTTTTAAATTTTATTTTTTATATTACAATGTTGTTAATTTTGTAGGAATATTTCTGTTTGGTAGCTTTATTTTGCTTGCTGGATTACTTTAAATTTTATTTCATTTATTATGTTTGTTCTATGTTTTTAGGGACTACTGTTATATTTTTGCAATTTTTTGGTTATTGCATCTTTTGAAAGAAAATATATATTTTTAAATAGCTGCTGTACTACATTTTTATTATTAGATATTGCTATTATTTATTTTTTATGTATTTCATTTTTAAAACTTATTCTTTGTATGTTTTTTTCAGATTTATTTTTATTTTTTTTCGCTTTTTTTTTGCGCAGTTCAAACATAAAATACCAGACACACATAATGGATGTAAGAAACTAAAAACCAAATAAGGATAAGGTTTATTTTACTCTTTATTCTATTCTTTTTTGAATATATATTTTTTAACTTTAATATTTAATTTTTGTCTCACACACACACACACACACACACACACACACACACACACACACACACACACATATATATATCACGCATGAATCATGTGACACAACGAATCAATAATGAAATTCGCTGCCAACGCTTTTAATGATCGATTTTTATTGATTTTATCGATTCGTTGTTGCAGCCGTACTTTAATCATTTGTAATATTTAGTTTTTTAGTTATTGTTTTAGTGTGAAGCACTCTGGTCAGACTTTGGGCTGTTTTAGAAATAAACAGATTGATTTCCTCTGTGTTCCTGCAGTGTTCTGGGTCCTGTGGTCAGGGGAAGATGCTCCGTCATGTTTACTGTAAAGCTCCAGAAGGTCGAGTGGTTCCAGAGAACCAGTGTCCTGCTGAGGACAAGCCTCTGTCTGTCCACCCCTGTGGGGAGAGAGACTGTCCTCCTCACTGGCTCAGCCAAGACTGGGACCGGGTGAGAGACCAAACGTCCTCCTCACAGAACACACCAGCACGGCTTTTACGTCTTCTTCTCTACTTTCTGTCTCTGCTCTGTCTTTTTGTGTCTTGTTTTTGCCATTTTTCTGTCTAGTTTTTGCTGTTGTATTTTAGTGTCTTTCTGGGACAGTTTTGTCTCTTTGTGGTTATTTCTGTCTCTTTTCTGTCTTGCTTCTTGTTTTGCTCATTTTGTGTCTCTTAGAGACCGTTTTGTGTCTCTGTGGTCTCATTTCTGTCATTCTTTTGTCTAGTTTTCCTCATTTTGTGTCTTGTTTTCATAGTTTTCTGTCTCATTTTAGCCATTTTGCATCTCGTTTTTACCGTTTTCCATCTAGTTTTTGTAATTTTTTCGTCTTTGTCTGTCTCTTTGTGGTTATTTTCTGTCTCGTTTTTGTCTTTTCAGTTTTGCAGAAGATCCTAATTCAGAAATATGAGGATTTACTGCTTTCTGTCTAGAGACCATGTTGCGTTTTTCAGCAAGTTTGTTGGGTAAAAACGCAGCTTTGGTGCAGATTTAATGCCTCGGGATGTTTTCTTCCTGCAGTGCAACACGACTTGCGGCCGCGGAGTGAAGCGTAGGATCGTCCTCTGCGTCGGCATCACTGGAGGAAAGTTCCAGACCTTCGATGATGAGGCCTGTGGAGGCGGAGAGAAGCCTGAAGAGGAGAACACCTGCTTCGAACGGCCCTGCTTCAAGTGGTACACCACGCCCTGGTCTGAGGTGAGCAACATCTGGACCTGAGTCTTCACACATCTGGACCAAAGTGAAGACCAGCTGCTGGAAAATAAAAACTGCTCTAACAATGATCTTTTTTGGGGTCATTTTGCTCCTTTAATGAGCAAAATGCAGTTACAGAAGCAAAACATCTGATAAAACACAACATAAAACCAGTAAAAGCAACGGAAACACAAAACAAAACCAACTTACATTAAAACTGTAAAACATAAAGCGCATAAAGATCAAATAAAATGATAATAAAACACAATAAAATAATTGTTTTAGCCATAATTAATCACACTGCACACTCAAAAATAACTCAAAGGTTCTTCAAAGATGAATTTTTGGGGGTTTAGGGTTCCAGTTTGAACTTAATAATAATAATAATAATAATAATAATAATAATAATAATAATAATAATAATAATAATAATAATAATAATAATAATAATAATAATAATAATAATAATAATAATAACAATAATAATAATAAATAATAATAAATATTTTTTATTATTATGTATTTATATTATTTTATTATTATCAATATTATTATTATTACTACTTTAATTATTAGAATAATAACAATATTGTCGTTGTTCTTAAATAAAAAAGTTTTTTTTTTTATTTAATTGAAACAATAATGGACCCTGACATTAGTGTGGGAAGTCAAATATTTAAAATATACAAAATATAAATACAAAATAGTTTTTAAATATACAAAACCAGCCTCTAAAACTTGCATTTAGTCAACAAAATCACTGATTTTGTTCAAAAGAATTCCATAATTTAATGTCAAAATAAACAAAAAAAATAAAATAATGCCTTAAAATGTAATTTATTTTTACTTGACTACAATTAAACATGATAAATTCAACCCTTTTATTCATTCATCATAAAATAAATCATTATACACATAAAATAATTTTTAAAAATAAAATATATACATTAAAGTATAAACTCAAATGTAAAAGTCGACAGATAACTCTATAAAAAAATAATCCTGCAGGAACTTTTTCTCCGAATTCAGCTGTTAAAGTTTCCTTAAATATCACTTCAGGTTCTTATCGTTCTAGCAGAGGAGGATCGTCATACAGATTAGAGTAAATCGAAATAGTATTTTATATTATTTTAGCAGAGTTTTAATCCCTAATATGTGAATTACACCCCATAAAGAACAATAAGTCCCCAGCGTTGATGCAGAACAGATAAAGTGTCTCTGCAGCAGTAAAACCGATAAAGAAAGTTGTGTAACGTTGTGTTTGTGTGTTTGTGTGTGGTCAGTGCACTAAGACTTGTGGCGTGGGCGTCCGGATGCGAGATGTGAAGTGTTACCAGGGCAGAGAGTTGGTCCGAGGCTGCGACCCGTTGACCAAACCAGTGTCCAAACAGACCTGCACCCTTCAGCCCTGCCCCACGGAGCCCCCCGGTAACACACACACACACACACACACACACACACACACATACACACACACACACACACTCGCACACACACACACACACACACACACAGATGGAGCTACACACACACACACTGATGGAGCTACACACACACACACAGATGGAGCTACACACACACACACTGATGGAACTACACACACACACACACACACTGATGCTGCAACACGACTATACAAACACACACTGATGGAACTACACACACACACTGATGGAACTACACACACACACTGATGGAACTACACACACACACTGATGGAGCTACACACACACACACTGATGAAATGACACAAACACACACAATGTGTAGGGGTGTTAAATGGTTAAATGGACGGAGCGTCTGCAGTCTGGCAGGTGCAGTGAACAGATGTTTGGTTGAACCAGAAATAAATCCATCAGGAATTTAAATCTGATGAACAACAAATTTAAATTCTAATTTCCTTTATTGTCACTGCATTTACACACACACTGAAATTTGATGAAATGATACAAAAATGTTCTGACTGACAAATTATTTTCTCCAGATGTGAGGAAACATGAATGTTTGGTTACAGACGGCAGCAAAAGTCCCATAATTATCTTTATATATGCTTCAGTGGAAAAGAAAAGGAAAAAAAACACATAATTCCTACTAAACTCAGTAACTGTTGTGTTGTGTATATCACAATTTAAATAGCAGGATCATCTTGAAACATCTACAAAATGACCCCAAATGCCTCAACACTTTTCTAAAATGTCTTAAAACTTCTGCAAAATACCTCCAACCTTGTCCAAAATGTCTTAAAACTTACCTAAAATTAACCCTAAGGCCTGAACATAGATCCAAAATGTCCCAAACTTCTACAGAATGACCAAAAATGCCTTAACACTTGTCCAAAATGTCTCGAAATGTGACCAAAATGTCTTAAAACATCCCTTAAATCACCCTAATGCCTCAACACTTGTGATGAAACTTGTCTCAAATTGAAATTTGTCCAAAATTTATCAAAATGGTTCAAAAGTTGTCCAAAATGTCTTAAAATGTTCCTAAAATGACCCTAATGCCTTAAACACTTCTCCAAAATGGCTCAAAATTTGACCTAAACTGGTTAAATCTGTCAAAAATGTCTTGAAATTTGTCCAAAATGACCCAAATGTTCTCAACATTTATCTAAAACATCTTGAAACTTGTCCAAAAAAGTCCAAAATGCCTCAACCCTCATCCAAAATGTCCTGAAACGTCTCCAAAATGGCCCAAAAATGCCTCAGCACTTATCCAAAATGTCTTAAAACTTCCTGAAAATGAATCCCAATGCCTCAACACTTATCCAAAATCTCTTTTACCTCTTGAAACTTGTCCAAAATGACCTAAAATGCCTCAACCCTCATCTAAAAGGTCTTAAAACCTGTCACCAAACCTCTTCAAAAAGACACCACATTTGTCAAAAATATGTTGAAACTTCTACAAAATAACTCACAACTTGACCTAAACAATTAAAACTTGTCCGAAATGTGTTGAAACTTGAACTTCCTGTCTGACTGTGATTGTGGTCCAGATGAGAACTTTGCTAACTTCCTGTCTGACTGTGGTTGTGGTCCAGATGAGAACTTTGCTAACTTCCTGTCTGACTGTGGTTGTGGTCCAGATGAGAACTTTGCTAACTTCCTGTCTGACTGTGGTTCTGCTGGTTCCGGTCCAGATGAGAACTTTGCTAACTCCCTGTCTGGTTCCGGTCCAGATGAGAACTTTGCTAACTTCCTGTCTGACTGTGGTTCTGCTGGTTGCGGTCCAGATGAGAACTTTGCTAACTTCCTGTCTGATTCCTGCTGGTTGTGGTCCAGATGAGAACTTTGCTAACTTCCTGTCTGACTGGTTCTGGACCAGATGAGAACTTTGCTAACTTCCTGTCTGACTGTGGTTGTGGTCCAGATGAGAACTTTGCTAACTTCCTGTCTGATTCCTGCTGGTTCTGGTCCAGATGAGAACTTTGCTAACTTCCTGTCTGATTCCTGCTGGTTCTGGTCCAGATGAGAACTTTGCCAACTTCCTGTCTGATTCCTGCTGGTTCTGGTCCAGATGAGAACTTTGCTAACTTCCTGTCTGATTCCTGCTGGTTCTGGTCCAGATGAGAACTTTGCTAACTTCCTGTCTGATTCCTGCTGGTTCTGGTCCAGATGAGAACTTTGCTAACGTCCTGTCTGATTCCTGCTGGTTCTGTAACAGATGAGAACTTTGCTAACTTCCTGTCTGATTCCTGCTGGTTCTGGACCAGATGAGAACTTTGCTAACTTCCTGTCTGATTCCTGCTGGTTCTGGTCCAGATGAGAACTTTGCTAACGTCCTGTCTGATTCCTGCTGGTTCTGTAACAGATGAGAACTTTGCTAACTTCCTGTCTGATTCCTGCTGGTTCTGGACCAGATGAGAACTTTGCTAGCTTTCTGTCTGACTGTGGTTCTGCTGATTCCGGTCCAGATGAGAACTTTGCCAACTTCCTGTCTGATTCCTGCTGGTTCTGGTCCAGATGAGAACTTTGCTAACTTCCTGGCTGATTCCTGCTGGTTCTGGTCCAGATGAGAACTTTGCTAACTTCCTGGCTGATTCCTGCTGATTCTGGTCCAGATGAGAACTTTGCTAACTTCCTGTCTGATTCCTGCTGGTTCTGTAACAGATGAGAACTTTGCTAACTTCCTGTCTGATTCCTGCTGGTTCTGGACCAGATGAGAACTTTGCTAACTTCCTGTCTGATTCCTGCTGGTTCTGGACCAGATGAGAACTTTGCTAACTTCCTGTCTGATTCCTGCTGGTTCTGTAACAGATGAGAACTTTGCTAACTTCCTGTCTGATTCCTGCTGGTTCTGGACCAGATGAGAACTTTGCTAACTTCCTGTCTGATTCCTGCTGGTTCTGGTCCAGATGAGAACTTTGCTAACTTCCTGTCTGATTCCTGCTGGTTCTGGTCCAGATGAGAACTTTGTTAACTTCCTGTCTGATTCCTGCTGGTTCTGGTCCAGATGAGAACTTTGCTAACTTCCTGTCTGATTCCTGCTGGTTCTGGTCCAGATGAGAACTTTGCTAACTTCCTGTCTGATTCCTGCTGGTTCTGTAACAGATGAGAACTTTGCTAACTTCCTGTCTGATTCCTGCTGGTTCTGTACCAGATGAGAACTTTGCTAACTTCCTGTCTGATTCCTGCTGGTTCTGGTCCAGATGAGAACTTTGCTAACTTCCTGTCTGATTCCTGCTGGTTCTGGTCCAGATGAGAGCTGCCAGGACCGGCCCTCCACCAACTGCCTGCTGGCTCTGAAGGTGAACCTGTGCAGCCACTGGTACTACAGTAAGGCCTGCTGCCACTCCTGCAGAGCGGTCCGACCTCCAGCCTCCTAGTCCAGGACCCAGCTCCTCCACCGACTCCAGCCGAGGACACCTGGAGACACCTGGAAAGACCTGGACGCTTCTGGAAGCACCTGGAGACGCCTGGAAACACCTGCTGGGAGGAACCAGACCAAGAATCGACCTGGTTTAAGAAGCCGAACGTCCGTCATCAGTCCGATAGTTCAACCCTCTGAACCGCCGACCACTTCCTGTCTCATTTTTCCTCACTATGACCTCATTTTGGCTTACATTCTTGCTTCATTTTTGGCCTCATTTCTCTTCACTCTTGGGCAAATTTTTCACAGATTTTATTCAAAAACTGAAAAAACCTGCAACAAACCTTGGAAAACAGAAGTCTACAACTTTACAACCTTCACAAACTGGACAAGACAGTTTTACTGCCTTTTTGCTTTTTAGGTCTCTTTCTAAGTTTTGTCTCTTTGTAGTTATTTACTCTCGTGTTTTTCATTTTTTTAAATTCTTTTTTCAGTTATTTTGCATCTCATTTGATTGTTTTGTGTGTCTTTTGGACATGTTTGTCTCCTTATGGTCATTTTGTATCTCATTTCTGTAGTTTTCTGCCCATTTTATGCTGTTTTGTGTCTTGTTTTTTCAGTTTTCCGTATTGTTTTTGTCATTTTGTGCCATGTTTAGGTAGTTTTGTGTTTTATTTTTGTCACTTTCTGTCGCGTTTTTGTCATTTTGTGTCACTATGACAGTTTTGTTTCCTGTTGTGTCTGTTGTTTCTCACGTTGGTTCTAGTTTTTCTCATGACAGTTGACACTCTACAGTTGTCTTGTCTTTGTCATTTTTGTCTCTTTTCTGTCGTGTTGCGTCATGTTTTTATTCTTTTGTGTCTCATTTTGGTCATTTTATGACGGTTAGGGACAGTTTTGTTTCTTTGTGGTTCTTTTCTGTCTTGTTTTTGTCGTTTTCTGGTTCAGTTTTGCAGGTTTGTCTCAGTTTTGTCATTTCATGCCTTCACGGTTTGTGGAACTGTGGGTTTTTTGTTGTTTTATTTCTTGGTTATGAAGTTTTGTGTCTTGTTTTTGTCGTTTTCTTTCTCGTTTTGGGGTTCAGAGGGTTAAATAACGTCAAATGAAACACACACACACAAAACAAAACTGTTTTGTTATTGTTTGTTTTCCAAACTTAAAATTTAATGTACTTCTGGTTTATTGGTGATAAATTGGAAGAAAATCAAACAGGATTTTTATTGTTTTGACAGTAAGTTGTCCACCATTTAAAGTTTGGAACAGTTGCTTCTCATGAAAAGACCCAACGGACTCTAAAATAGTAGAACATTAAAATCACCTGCAGCAGCTTCTAACCTCTGAAATAATTTTAAATAACCAACAAAAAAACTGTTTAATTTGTGTTTTAACCCAATATTATGTCCAGACCTGCCCTTATTATTGTCATATCTCAGCTTAAACCTCATTATTTCCGCTCTTATTGATTTTTTTAATCGGTCGTTTGTTTCAGTTCTGGTTTGAATTCATCCTCCAACATCGCCTGGAGTCGGAGACAAAGCGGAGTCACCGGTTAGCAGGAAAAGATCGATTAAATTATTTCTCAACTGAATATAACTGCATGACTAGAATATTTAATACAGATACTGTTTATGGAATATTATTTAATTTTAGCGTGTGGCGCGGCCCAACAGGAAGCAGAAACGACCTGGAACAAGATCCTGTTTCCGCTTGGCGCCGTGCCGACGCTCCTGCAGGATATTTATTAGTCATAGCACATTTCCATTTAGCTCGACGCTCCTGATGCTGCCGACGGTTCCTCATCCGGTCAACTGATGCCAGATCTGCTCCGAGCGCAGACAGAAAGATTCCTGACACTTGAAGTATGGTTGAAGTGTATTCGTCTCATGTTTAACTCCGGCGTACTGTGTTTTTATATCACTGATACCTCTTTGTACAAAACTAAAGTATGGAGATTGTGTACTGTCGATAATAAACTGAAGCCTAAAGGTACTGACTTGTATTTCAATTAAATAACGGTTCAAATCAACGTGAAGTGTGTCTGTTGGTTTTATTTCAAGTATGTGCATGAGAATATTCAAAAATCAGCCTCATATGTTGGTAAATTTAAACATGAAGACAACATGGAAGCATCCTGTAACTCTACACATATAATAACACATATTCCTCTATGGACATCAGTTTTTGTCTACATGGACATTTTTGCATCAAAATAGCAAGAAAAACTGGATTCCATTTTCAAGGGGCAATAATTCAAAAGTGTCCCAAATAATTCAAAAATCATTCAAGATAACTTAAAGTAATTGTAGTTTTTTCTTCTGTTGGAAGTGAAGCTGAAGATGCTGAAATCAGTGAGGCTCATTTGATCCAAACCAGTCAAACCAAGCATCAGTTTATTAGCACTGTAAATGGGTTTCACACAGACTGACCATCGACCCCCCCTGCTGGTCGCATCTCATCTGCTGCACTTCAGGTTCATAAAAACATCAACTACTGAAGCTGACTGGAAATGAAAATAACAATTTTCTTCTCTAAAATAAATAAAAGACTTGATTCAACCACCAAAGCATCAGGAACATCTTTAATCTGAGGCTCTATGCATTGACAGGACAGGCATTTTTTATATCTGGACATTTAATTAAATGAAGACTCCACTGAGGAGTTGTTTTAAATCCAAAATGCGTGCAGATTTGTCTTAATCTTTGCCACAAATGACTTCAGACTTTGCTATTATTGTCAGTGAGTCTAATGAGTGGATCTAATGGGTTCTATTTAAACTGGATCAGAGGAGTCAGCAGCTGTAGTCAACTAGAATCATTCAGGAGAAGTTAAGAGGCCATGAAACTAAGAAAATTTGATTGACAACTTTCTACATCATCAAAACCAAACATTAAAATTGCTGTATGTATGTATGGAACCAAAATGTGTGATTGTTTTTGTGACAAAGCTATGTTTGCACTGACCATGTATATGATGGCTGCCATGATATACGTGGTCTTTGCAAGTATTTGTGAATTTGTTTACGACTGTATGTAATTCCGGGAGAATTGACTTAAATGCACAAATGTCAGTTAGACTGGAACCTCGCAGTTCATTTGTAATTTCAAAGGGCCCTTATCTGAACTGAACCCTTAGCTAAACGCTAACTGCTGCAGTAAAAATTTCATCTTTTAAAAAAAGTATTTGTTCATCCTTCATACAACGTCTGAGGTTCAACACAGCTTTATTGTAAACACAGAGACAAACACTCATCTTCTGAGTGGACCTACCAGAATAAACTGAGCATATGTCCTTTTGTTTATTTATCTTAGCAGCGTACTATTTCATCACACGTTATCCTCAAGTTACAGTGTAAGTTTGCTCCGAGAAGTCTTCTACTGTACGTTTATTCAGTGACAAAAGGAAAACAAGTCCAGGAGTCGAGTTCTTTCTCTACCGATGTGAAGTGAAGTTTGTAAAATTTCATCTAAACGTGCCACAAGCTCACGCTGGAGCAAAACTCCTCCAATGTTAGATGAAGTTCTGCCTGCAGGCAAGAAAACGTCTTTCAGAAATCACAGTCTTTGGATCATTGAATGCTTCAGAAAAGCCCTTAAAAGTAACTGTAGTTCTCTCACATAGTCACAAATCATCAGATACAAAGGATAAAATCACAACACAACCCCGACGTGAGCTGACAAATGTACACAAGTGAACACAAACGTGGCTCAACCAGAAACTCTGTGCAGTGACTCATTTAGTTTTTAAGCACTTTTATCCATGTAAAACTTAAACATGTTAAAAACAAATTCACCCATATAATATCAGATGATCATGATCTGAGTGGTTCATTCATGTTCTGCTGAATTTCAGCTCCTTCAAACGAAACGTTTGTTTGAAATTAACAATATAGTAACTGAACAAAATTCTCAATATTGCAGATAAAATCTTCATTTTCTATGAAATTCTAAATCTTGTCTCTTAAATAAGTAATAAAAAGAGGCAAGGTGCTGCTGAAAAATACAGTTAAAGTCAAAGTTTTTTTTTTAACAAGAGCGATAAAATTATACAATTTGGTCTCTGAAGTAACAAACCCAAGATTAGTAAATCCAATAAAATAAACCCCAGTTTTTACCTTGCATGCTCTGAGAAAGTGTCTTGTTTTTTTGCTTAAAATGCTTCAAAGCTAATGTTGGCGTACTGTTTTTTTAATTTTTAAAAAATTTTTCATAACATACTGTCTACAAAGATGGACAATATGGCAGCTCTACGGAAATGAAACTAAAATATCCTGGAAACCGCTGCTGCCTTCTTGCACTGATGATGTCGTTTGCAACCAGTGACCAAACCTCATATTTTCTCTTTTTCCTTCCAGTACGTTGAGTATAAGTACTACTAGGACTTGGTCATAATACTGCGCCTGAAGCTTTGACCGTCTTGCTTATAAATGCATCATCTGTCTGGGTTTTCTTGGAGAAAATAGTTCTGGTCTTCCTGGCACACTGCATTTGACGTACTACATATTGGGATGTAGAGTATTTTTCTGGTGTACTATATAGTCTAGTAGTGCAGGTATTGGAACCAAATGGCAACATCTGGGGCTGAAGAATTCAAAAGTGCCAAAGCTGCAGTTCCATAAATGTCCACTAGATGCTGGCTCTAAAGACAAGTCAATCCCCATAGAAATCCATGTTCAAATGTCCAACTTCACAGCGGAAAAAAACATATTTACATCCTGGTAAAAAAAAGCACTTTTGATCTCTACAGGTAACTCCACTGTTTAGGACAACTGTACTGGGCAGAATGTTGATATTCACTTAAATACAGTTTAGAATTTTTTAATTGTCTGAAGAAACGATGATCTCAAAATCAAGTTCAGGACACCTGCGTTACAGATATCTGGAATAAAAATGAGCCTAATGGTAAAATTTCAATTCTCCATCTTCAAAGGCAGTTATCAAATGTTAAAACAGCTCCTCAGATGCACAAATCTCCAAAACAGAATGAGAAAATGTCATAATACCAGCAATATCTGTCACATTTCACTGCAGTTTCTGTGTTCATAAAATATGTCACAAACCTTTAACCTTTTTAGTATGTTGTTAAAAGAAGTGTGTTTCTGCAGCAACTACATTTTATAGTCACTGACATTAAAAAGATGCGAGACTCTGGAGAGATAAAAAAAAGACTCAAATGAGAATCAAAAGACTTGAAAGAGGCTGAAAAACGACTTTAAACAGGCGCACGACTCGAAAGAAGCTAAAAAAAAGACTCAAATGAGACTAAAAAAAGACTAGATAGACAAAAAAACTTGCAAACAGGCTGAAACAAGATGTTAAAAAGATGTGAAACTCTCAAGAGATTAAAAAAGACTTAATTGAGACTAAAAAGACTTAAATGAGATGAGAAAAAGACCAAAAAGAGATGAAAAAGAACTCAGAAGAGACTCAAAAGAGACATAAAAAAGACACAAGAATCCAGGACTAAAAAATATTTCAAAGAAACTAAAAAAAGACTCAAAAGAGACTAAAAACAAGACTGAAATGAGACTAAAAAGAGACGAAAAACCTCAAAAGAGACTTAAAAGAGACTCGATATGGACTAAAAAAACTCAAAATACACTAAAAGAGACTTTAAAAAGACACAAGGTTCTAAACACAAAAAGTTGACTAACCAAAACTAGCAGAGACAAAAAAAAAACTCTAAAGAGACAAAGAATATTTAAAAGAGACTAAGAAGTGACTGTAGGCTGTAATCAGAGGTGCAGTGTTTCTCATCATGCACAGGTGAGCTACCTGCTCAGGTGTTTTCACTTTGTCCGGGTGATTGGAGCTGGACTTTGTGTGGAGATAAAATGACTGAATTCAGGCCGGATGAGTGAAAACAGCTGCTGAGGTTCAGCAGGAAGCAGATAACGAACAGAAAACACAGTTTACATGGTGTTCAGTGTGAGGGAGATAAAGGTGGCAGCTACCAGACACTCTGTGCAGTTTAACATGTGAACATCCATCGATAGGTTGAAATCTGCATAAAGTGAAGATGTGTGGTTAATCAATCAATCTTTATTGGTCATTGCACATTTTCATATACAACGAAATTTCATTTGAGCTGCCTGCCAATCACAGCTCCGGCTGCTGCACAGTGCTGCGCGCACCTTTCTTGAAGAAAAAAAGAAAAAGGACATGTTGGGATCTGGGTAGGGATAGCAGAGGGTAAAAGAAAAAAAAGGCTCGTTGTACCAAATGAAACCTCCAATGTTGGGAAATTCAATTTGAGAAGGAACCTACAAAAAAACAAACCCGCAAACAGGCAAAGCATGACGTTAGACAAGTATAGTTGGGATAAGGATGTGGGGAGGTGGAGGGGGGAGCACCACACAGTTAGCCGGTTCCTGTGCAGGTGCATGGATTCCTGGCTCCTGTGTATAGTGAGGAAAGCTTGTGGAGGCGGGGGGGAGGGGGGATATGGGAATGTGTGTGTGAATGTTTAGCTCAGTCCTCAGTTCATGAGTCTGAATGTTTGTGTATGCGTGTAGCCCATCTTCTTCCGTCTCAGACCTCCGGTGTCTCAGCTTACGAGGGTGGGAGCGTGATAACACAGCAGGTTGCTATGGAGACGTCCTCGGTTGGCCCGGTCCAAAAGTCAACAGGTGTCCTTGGGAAAGTGGGGGGGGGTGTAGGAGAGCTATCTCTTGGTCATGAAACTTCCAGAGGAGTTTGTTATTGTTCCAGGGGCGCCAGAATGTAATCAGTTATCCTCAAGTTTAGGCGGGAGAGAAGTAATTTCACCTTCTCCCTACTGCTCTCAACAATTTTAGAACCCAGCTGTAGCGATTCTCACCCTGATGGCTTCCAATCTGCGACTCAAATCAACAGTCACACCAAACAAATTGTTCATCTTACGATTGAGTTCGTCATACCGAGCATCGGCAGCCGTGATCCGATCGTTTGCATAGACCAGCAGAGTTTGGACGTCATTTCTGTCTGCGGTCTTCCTGATTTTCCAGAAGCTCAGGCCAGTGAACAAGCCAATTATCAGCAGGCCTGTCATCATAAATCCGAATATATAAACATCTTCCACATCCTCCACGGATAGGGGTGCCAGGCACATGATCCCTTCCACTTCCCCCAGGCGTCCATCACGTAACCAGAGGCAAAACTCCTATCCGGGCAGGTAGGCTCCCCTAGGCCTGTGCTCTTTGTGGCGACAATCTTGTCAACTGCGTTGAGAGACCAGTTAATCAATTCCATGATCGGTGTTTCGAAGGTCCAGTGCCAAGCGATCGCTCCAAGTCAGACAGACGAGACGAAGAAATGCAGCAAGCAGGGAGACATGAGGGTAGGGAGGAACAGAGATAGTGGAGCAAGGAAAAGTGCGACCGCCTCCTACGAGAGCTGAGAGCAGAGATAATAAACCATCACAGGACCCACATATAGAGAAACTGCAGCACTGGAACAAAGTCCTGCTCTGCTGCGTTTAAAACTAGAACTGAAAAGTTAGTTTCTACTCAGAAGCTACTGTTTCTACCTACAATTCATCTCCAGAAGTCTGATTCTGAGCTTCAAGAACAAGGCTGGTGTTGCTCTACTTTTAGTTTATCAACAAGTCCCATGAAAAGACCAAAACCAACAATGTGTTTACAGAAATAACCTCCATCTGAAGCTGTGAAGAGGAACTGTGATGGATATTATGACTGAAAGAGACTCAAAGAAGACTTAAAGGACACTAATAAAGAGCCAAAGGAGTCTGAAAAGACTTGAAAGAGGCAACAAAAGACTCAAGTTGGACCAAATAAGAAAACAAACAAATCCCACAAAAAGACCAAAACCAACGATATGTTTACAGAAATACCATCTGAAGCTGTGAAGGAAAACTTTGAAGGATAGTATGACTTGAAGAGACTCAAAAGAGACATAAAGGAAACTTAAAAAGACAAAGCACTACAAAAAGACTCAACTGAGGCTAAAAAGGCTATAAAAAGACTTAAATGAGACTAAAAAATGACTTGATACAGACTAAAAAAGACTCGAGACTGAAAAGAGACTTAAAAAAATACCTAAAGGAGTTTGAAAAGACTTGAAAGAGTCTAAAAAAAACTTGAAATGATGTGACTCTAAAGAGACTAAAAAAGAAACAAACAAACCCCTTGAAAAGACCAAAACCAACAATGTGTTTACAGAAATAACATCCATCTGAAGCTGTGAAGAGGAACTTTGATGGATATTATGACTTCAAGAGACTCAAAAGGGACTTAAAAATTACACAAAAACAGACACAAACCCTAAAAAAGTAACAGACAAAAAAAAATCAAATGGGACTAAAAAGACTTGAAAAAAGCTGAGAAAAGACTTTGAACAGATGCAAGACTCTAAAGAGACTAAAAAAGACTTGATAGAGACTAAAAAGACTTGAGACTCAAAAGAGACTAGATACAAGACCCTACAGAAACGAAAGAGAGACTAACAGTCTAATAACTGACTAAAAAAAGACTTGAAAGAGGTTAAAATAGACTTAAAAGCAACTCAGAAAGACTAAGAAAGACTCAAAATAGACACAAACCCTATAAAAGTATGTAACAGAAACTAAAACAGACATAAATGCGACTACAAAGATTTGACAGATGCAATAAAGGACTTTAAAGAGATGCAAGACTTTAAACAGACTTGATAGAGACTAAAAAAGACTCAAATCTCAAGAGACTTAAAAAAGGACCCTACAGAAACTATAAAAGACTTAAAGAGAGAAACAGAGGCTAAAAAGACTGAAAAGAAACTAACAAAGACTGAAAAAAGACTTCAAACAGACATAAAACGCTGAAGAATCAAAACACCTCAAAGGATTCTCTCCTCTGGACGCCATGTAGCCACTCAGACGCTGCAAATCTCAGTTTTGAAGAGCAAAAATTCTTTAAAAATAATCTTAAATTGACATATTTTGTGATTTTTTTTTTTTTTAACAAATCTGACAGTTGTTTCTTTCTTGCAACCCTTTTTGTCCAGCACAAGGCATCTTTTCATTGACTGAAATACAGTTTTGTTCCGTTTAATTTCTACTGATGTCAAAGACCTGCTGCTCTGTTTCCAACCGGTTTTCAATCTCAGGGCGTCAAATTCTGCAGTTGTGTTGAAGTTACCAGCGTCTCAGAGAAGTTTAAGCATCAAAACTTCTCAGTTAAGCCGAGAAAAGATCACAATCTGAACTAAAATACGATATTTTACCGCACTAATCACGTTACAAGTCAAACTGCGTGCTGGTGTAGAGAAACAAAACTAATTGGTCTACAAACACGACACCAAAGAGTCCTGATGAAGTAATAAGAAACTGGAGGACGTTTGGAGGAGCTACAGTCATTTTAAACTGCATTCAGTTCAAAAACAAATTTTAAAAAGTCTCCTCAAACAGATGGACTCTGGAGAAAATGGTTCACCTGTTGGGACTACTTTCAGCGGCGGATTAATCCACGGTGTGTTGACTATAACGAAGAAACGGTGCGACAGTGATGTGACTTTTGGAGGTTTTTGAAGCCAGAAAGATGCTTATTGGCTCCATTTTTATAAATTATGGAGTCAAATCTTCAACTCTTTGTCTGTTGCGTCTAATCTTCAGCATTTTCTGATTAATTAAACAGTTCTTGGTTTGTTTCCATCATATTTACAGATCTATATCAGACAGGAAGTTAGTCTTTTTAATTCCTGTTGGTGGAAAAAAAGAAGTGTTAAAAAATGTTCCTTTAAGAACATTTGGAAAAAAATCAACCAAAATCCAGCGAAATTCGCTGGATTTTGGTAGATTTTTTTCCGAATGTTCTTAAAGAAAATATTAGAACTTTTACTGATATATATGGAATCACTTTAGATAATTTGAGGATGTTTTTGGGAAGATTTTTATTCATTTTTAAAAAATATTTACAATTTTAATTGTTTTTATTTTTAAAATCTTTATTTCTTGCCAAATTTGGGGATTTTTTTTTTTTAAATAAAACTTTGAAGGGAAAATTTCAAGGAATTTTTGGAATTTTCTTCCTGAAGATTTTGCAAATTTTTGTACATTTGGGTAATTTTTTTGCTAAATTTTTGGATTTTTTTCAGACAAGGAAACGATATTTTTTGGTGCCCGTAAATGAAGACAACAGGAGGGTTAAATAAATTCAAATAAACTCTACTTCTGCAGAGTCATTGATGCCTTCTTACTCATATTTATGTGATTTCAAGATACGTTAACGTACTTTTAACCTTAATTTAAAGCAGGAAACGTTCCCACATTGGGGAACGTTGCATACAAGTTGGGAATTTAACACTTTCAATCCAATGTTCAAGGAACATTTTAAGGATATATGTTCCATTGAAGTTAAAACTGAACTAAAACAGAATGTTTTAACCTTTGTAGGATGTCTGGAGAATGTCGTCAGATCGTAAGAACAGAAGAACGTTCCCCAACTGATGTTCAAAAAATGTTTAGAATATAAACAAAGGTGGAACATTTTGGCCTGTGATGTTCTTAGGACATTGCCTTTGAGAACATTCTTTTACACCACGAATAGAACGTTCTCAATGCACAATTAAAGAAATGTTTCAAGAACATTCTGGGAACATAAACAAGACAGCAAACATCTCAAGAACTTTGTGGAACTTTCTCAGAATTCTTTTTCAGCTGTGAAAAGGTTCTTGATGTCAGTGAACCTTATTCCTGCTTAAATAAAGTTAACTGAAATGTTTTTGGAACATCAGAACATGTTATTTGTTGGTTTTGGTCCAAACGTCGGACTCACAGCAACATCAGCTTCATTTCTGAAGCGTCTCATCGATGCTGGACGAACAAAATCTGTGTCAGATTCGCCGAAAAGCTCTGATTCTAAACCGCCTCCTGATTAGCCACCTAGCTAGCTGGTTAGCAAACACAAAGTCGGAAACAGAAGACGATCAGTTCGAGTCCGTTCGGACGCTTCCTCTGCTCACTGAGTCGCTTTGAAGCCGCTGCCGCCGCCGCCAACGTGGCCGCCTGCATTAAAGCTGCAGCGGTGCTCGTGGACGGATCCTCGGAGTCGGAGCGGCTCCACGAGGCTCCTAGACGTCGGTGCTGACGCTGTGGGTCACCACCTCCCGCATGGTGACGGAGCGGATCAGGTTGAGCTTGTGGTAGAAGCTGGCCAGGTCCACGGGCAGCTCCAGGTCCTGCTGCTGCACAGTCCTGTAGCTGACCCTGCGCCCGCCGTTGCACAGCCTCTCGGGGTGCTGCAGGTAGAAAGGCAGCGAGCAGCGGGCGCAGGACGGGCAGAAGGCGTGCGAGCGCAGGCACCTGCGGGGCGGCGGCGGCGGCGTGGGCGAGTAGCTGGCCGGCCCGTTGGCCTCCGTCAGGAAGGTGGGAGGGTACGTCTCCGCCTCGTCGCTGAAGCGGTCCGGCGTGGGAGGCGTGGGAGGGGCCGACAGAGCCAGGGGGCGGGACGGCGACATGGTGGCGAGTTCCGGTTCCTCCTCTTCCCCCTTCTCAGACTCCTCCCTCTTACAGCAGTAGTACTGGACACACAGAAATACACACAGTAACACACACACAGTAATACACACAATAATACACACAGTAACACACACAGTAACACACACAGTAACACACACACAGTAATACACACAGTAATACACACAGTAACACACACAGTAACACACACAGTAATACACACAGTAATACACACAGTAACACACACAGTAACACACAGAAATACACACAGTAACACACACAGTAACACACACAGTAATACACACAGTAACACACAGTAACACACACAGTAACACACACAGAAACACACAGAAACACACACAGTAATACACACAGAAATACACACAGAAATACACACAGTAACACACACACAGAAACACAGAGTAATACACACAGTAACACACACAGAAAGACACACAAACACACACAGAAATACACACAGAAACACACACAGTAATACACACAGTAACACACACAGTAATACACACAGTAACACACAGTAACACACACAGTAACACACAGAAACACACACAGTAATACACACAGAAATACACACAGTAACACACACACAGAAACACAGAGTAATACACACAGTAACACACACAGAAAGACACACAAACACACACAGAAATACACACAGAAACACACACAGTAATACACACAGTAACACACACAGTAATACACACAGTAACACACAGTAACACACACAGTAACACACAGAAACACACACAGTAATACACACAGAAACACACACAGTAACACACACAGAAAGACACACAGAAACACACACAGAAATACACACAGAAACACACACAGTAATACACACAGTATTCAGTCCCTCCAGGATTTCACAGCGTTTTTCCAGATTGTTTTGTCCTAAAATGCCTGAATTCGCAGCAGCTTTTCTAAAAAATTGAGACGTAAGTTGCGATGTTTTAAGCGTATTTGTTGCGATGAAATTGCGGGAGACAGTGACAATTGTTAAAAAGTTGCATTTTTTTCAGCTTGTAGAACATATTTCAACATTGTAATTGACAATATTTATTCAGAAATTAACTCTTTCACACTCCAACCCATTTATACAAAATCTGGCACACCATGGTGGGAAATCAGCAGCAGCCAGATACTGGTTTAACATGAAGTAGTTGGTAGATTGAAGGCACTAAATGATCATTTACTATGGAATGAATCACATTCCTTGGTGGAATAATGAATCTAACTTCCCTTCATTCTTTCAGAGCTCCAACAGATCTGGATGCTACAGTTTCCATCACAGTGGTTTATCTGGTCTGTGGTCTGCTAGTTTCAGACGTTCTCCTGATGTGTTTCATGGTAGAAAAGTGTTTATCAATCTTTTTTTTTTTTTGTATTCCACCACAATATTGTACAGGTGTAAAACTGTTTACTTCCACTTTGGTGAAGAACATCAGGGAATTAATTGTTTTTCATGGTCTTCAGCAGTAGGTTTTGTTGGTAAATGAGAGACATTAGAATGGGACGTGTCTGCATCTTCAAACCATAAACAGGAAGTGAATTCGGTGATGTACGTGCATTACGTTTGCTATGATTGGTAGAACTCACGGGAGGCGGGCCAGAATTGCGAAACAGTTGTGGTGATTGGACAAAATTGCAAGGTCATGCAGAATTTGCAGAGATTGGTTGAATTCATGCGATCACAACATCGTGAATTCATGGAGGGACTGAATAATTCTGGACACAGAAGAGCCAAAGATCAGAGCTGAATCAGTCATTACATCCTGTGTTCCCCATGTTTAAGTCTGTCCAAATGTTTAGTTACAGCTGTTAGATAGTCACCCAAGGTATCCCACAATGCACCAGGAAGAGTAGCGTACAGCCAAACGTCACTACCCAAGGAATATGTAGCATCAGGCATTGCGTTAAAGGAGACCAGAGAAACAACTTAGGACAGGTGGCATTTCCATAGATTTCTATCTTAAAGATGCATTTTCTAACATTAAGAGGTATTTTCTACAGAATACATCGTTTTTTTATGTGTTCCTTGTAGAAATTACAAAAAGCTCGAGTGTTAAGAAGTATTTTCGAACATTAAGACATATTTTACAGTGTTAGGACATATTTGAAACACGATGCACTGATAAGAAAACTCCACCTGTCGACTGACTTTGATATCTTTTAATGTGGTGAAGATTTCTATGTACAACGTGCTTCTGAATGAAACACGTTCAGCTGTTTTTTTTTCTGTGAAGCTTTAGTTGTGTGGTGACGAGTTCAAAGAGTCGTACCTGCAACCTACATAAACACAGCACAGCGACGATGGTCAGTAAGATGACTGTAGCCAGAATTCCTCCTGCGATGACCACTGTCCCGGCTGACATTCGAAATCCTCTCCATCAACAGCCTGCAGCGACGAAGAAGAGGAAGAAGGAAGGAGGAAGAAGGAGGAAGAAGAGGAAGGAGAGGAAGAAGGAGGAAGGAGGAAGGAGAGGAAGAAGGACGAAGGAGAGGAAGGAGGAAGGAGAGGAAGAAGGAGGAAGGAGAGGAAGAGGGAGGAAGGAGAGGAAGAAGGAGGAAGGAGAGGAAGAGGGAGGAAGGAGAGGAAGAAGGAGAAAGGAGGAAGGAGAGGAAGAAGGACGAAGGAGAGGAAGGAGAGGAAGGAGGAAGAAGGAGAGGAAGGAGAGGAAGAAGGAGGAAGGAGAGGAAGGAGAGGAAGGAGGAAGGAGAGGAAGAAGGACAAAGGAGAGGAAGGAGAGGAAGGAGAGGAAGGAGGAAGAAGGAGAGGAAGGAGAGGAAGAAGGAGGAAGGAGAGGAAGGAGAGGAAGGAAGGAGGAAGGAGAGGAAGAGGGAGGAAGGAGAGGAAGAAGGAGGAAGGAGAGGAAGAGGGAGGAAGGAGAGGAAGAAGGAGAAAGGAGGAAGGAGAGGAAGAAGGACGAAGGAGAGGAAGGAGAGGAAGGAGAGGAAGGAGGAAGAAGGAGAGGAAGGAGAGGAAGAAGGAGGAAGGAGAGGAAGGAGAGGAAGGAGGAAGGAGAGGAAGAAGGACAAAGGAGAGGAAGGAGAGGAAGGAGAGGAAGGAGGAAGAAGGAGAGGAAGGAGAGGAAGAAGGAGGAAGGAGAGGAAGGAGAGGAAGGAGGAAGGAGGAAGGAGAGGAAGAAGAGGAAGAAGGAGGAAGGAGAGGAAGGAGAGGAAGGAGGAAGGAGGAAGGAGAGGAAGGAGAGGAAGAAGGAGGAAGGAGAGGAAGAAGAAGAAGAAGGAGGAAGGAGAGGAAGAAGGAGGAAGGAGAGGAAGAAGAAGGAAGGAGAGGAAGAAGGAGGAAGGAGAGGAAGAAGGAGGAAGGAGAGGAAGAAGGAGGAAGGAGAGGAAGAAGAAGGAAGGAGAGGAAGAAGGAGGAAGGAGAGGAAGAAGGAGGAAGGAGAGGAAGAAGGACGAAGGAGAGGAAGAAGAAGGAAGGAGAGGAAGAAGGAGGAAGGAGAGGAAGAAGGAGGAAGGAGAGGAAGAAGGACGAAGGAGAGGAAGAAGAAGGAAGGAGAGGAAGAAGGAGGAAGGAGAGGAAGAAGGAGGAAGGAGAGGAAGAAGGAGGAAGGAGAGGAAGAAGGAGGAAGGAGAGAAGCAGGAGATAAAGACACGCTGTCAGAAAATACTGCAAAAATCAAAGACAAATTGTAACAGGAGTTTGTTGCTACACAAAATGATAAAAACAAGACACAAAACAATACAAATAAGACAGAAAACAATGCAAACAAGACACAAAACAAAAACCCAACGCAAAAGACGACAAAAAACACACAAAACACAAACATGACACAAAACAACGCAAACAAGACACAAAACAAAATGAACGAAACACAAAACAACGCAAACAAGACACAAAACAAAATGAGCGAAACACAAAACAACACAAACATGACACAAAACAACACAAATGAGACACAAAACAACACAAACATTACACAAAACAACACAAATGAGTCACAAAACAACATAAACATAACACAGAACAACACAAACATGACAAAACAATGGAAACATGACACAAAACAACACAAACATGACACAAAACAATGGAAACATGACACAAAACAACACAAACATGACACAAAATGATGGAAACATGACACAAAACAACACAAACATGACACAAAACAATGGAAACATGACACAAAACAACACAAACATGACACAAAATGATGGAAACATGACACAAAACAACACAAACATGACACAAAACAATGGAAACATGACACAAAACAACACAAACATGACACAAAATGATATAAACATGACACAAAACAACACAAACAAGACACAAAACAATACAACCGAGACACAAAACAACACAAGCAAGACACAAAGCAACACAAATGAGACCCATAATGAAAAAAATAGTCACAAAACGACAAAAAAATAGCAAAAATCACAACTGCAACACTGTAAAAATGCTGCAAAACAACAACGCTGTATTTTAGTGTAATTTTACAGGCAGTTTTGTTCCAGTGTAGATCATCATGACAGGAGGAGGAAGAAGGTCAGAGAGGAGAAGATAAAGGAGGAAGATGAGACAACAGTGAAGAAGAGGAGGAAGAGATGGATGGAGGCTGGAAGACAGACGATGAAGATTTTACAGCTTTAAAACTTGGCTGCTAGCTTCCATTATCCATGAATCCTGCTGATCTCGTCCATTTTCAGCTGTAAATTAAACACAGACGTTAGATTCAGACGCTGATTCACGTTTTCTGTCCGTTTGGCTGCTGCTTCCTTTCTCAACCTGGAAGATTTTATTAGCTAGTAAATTAAATTTTGATGTTTTTGGGAAACCCTTTCTGGCAGAGAGTTCAGCTTCACATAAAGGATGGAAAAATGGTCGTAAAGCATCTTTAAAGCTCATTAATTAGCAAGATAAATCTGGTTTCTTCAATCCTGTACAAAAAACTAAACATAAAGGACTTCAAAGGTGTAAAACTTTCTGGTCCTGCAGACAGAAGTTGATGTCTGAGATTAACAGAAGTCCTGCATCCTTTCATGATGTTTCTGATTGGTTGGTGGCTTCAAAATGTGAGAATCTGGGGTCCGTTTCACAAAGAGGGGTAACTTAAACCAGAGACAGAGGGGTAACTCTAACCTGTTTCACAAAGAGGGGTAACTTAAACCAGAGACAGAGGGGTAACTCTAGCCTGTTTCACAAAGAGGGGTAACTTAAACCAGAGACAGAGGGGTAACTCTAGCCTGTTTCACAAAGAGGGGTAACTTAAACCAGAGACAGAGGGGTAACTCTAGCCTGTTTCACAAAGAGGGGTAACTTAAACCAGAGACAGAGGGGTAACTCTAACCTGTTTCACAAAGAGGGGTAACTTAAACCAGAGACAGAGGGGTAACTCTAGCCTGTTTCACAAAGAGGGGTAACTTAAACCAGAGACAGAGGGGTAACTCTAGCCTGTTTCACAAAGAGGGGTAACTTAAACCAGAGACAGAGGGGTAACTCTAACCTGTTTCACAAAGAGGGGTAACTTAAACCAGAGACAGAGGGGTAACTCTAGCCTGTTTCACAAAGAGGGGTAACTTAAACCAGAGACAGAGGGGTAACTCTAGCCTGTTTCACAAAGAGGGGTAACTTAAACCAGAGACAGAGGGGTAACTCTAGCCTGTTTCACAAAGAGGGGTAACTTAAACCAGAGACAGAGGGGTAACTCTAACCTGTTTCACAAAGAGGGGTAACTTAAACCAGAGACAGAGGGGTAACTCTAGCCTGTTTCACAAAGAGGGGTAACTTAAACCAGAGACAGAGGGGTAACTCTAGCCTGTTTCACAAAGAGGGGTAACTTAAACCAGAGACAGAGGGGTAACTCTAACCTGTTTCACAAAGAGGGGTAACTTAAACCAGAGACAGAGGGGTAACTCTAGCCTGTTTCACAAAGAGGGGTAACTTAAACCAGAGACAGAGGGGTAACTCTAGCCTGTTTCACAAAGAGGGGTAACTTAAACCAGAGACAGAGGGGTAACTCTAACCTGTTTCACAAAGAGGGGTAACTTAAACCAGAGACAGAGGGGTAACTCTAGCCTGTTTCACAAAGAGGGGTAACTTAAACCAGAGACGGAGGGGTAACTCTAGCCTGTTTCACAAAGAGGGGTAACTTAAACCAGAGACAGAGGGGTAACTCTAGCCTGTTTCACAAAGAGGGTAACTTAAACCAGAGACGGAGGGGTAACTCTAGCCTGTTTCACAAAGAGGGGTAACTTAAACCAGAGACGGAGGGGTAACTCTAGCCTGTTTCACAAAGAGGGGTAACTTAAACCAGAGACGGAGGGGTAACTCTAGCCTGTTTCACAAAGAGGGGTAACTTAAACCAGAGACGGAGGGGTAACTCTAACCTGTTTCACAAAGAGGGGTAACTTAAACCAGAGACAGAGGGGTAACTCTAGCCTGTTTCACAAAGAGGGGTAACTTAAACCAGAGACAGAGGGGTAACTCTAGCCTGTTTCACAAAGAGGGTAACTTAAACCAGAGACGGAGGGGTAACTCTAGCCTGTTTCACAAAGAGGGGTAACTTAAACCAGAGACGGAGGGGTAACTCTAACCTGTTTCACAAAGAGGGGTAACTTAAACCAGAGACAGAGGGGTAACTCTAGCCTGTTTCACAAAGAGGGGTAACTTAAACCAGAGACGGAGGGGTAACTCTAGCCTGTTTCACAAAGAGGGGTAACTTAAACCAGAGACGGAGGGGTAACTCTAACCTGTTTCACAAAGAGGGGTAACTTAAACCAGAGACAGAGGGGTAACTCTAGCCTGTTTCACAAAGAGGGGTAACTTAAACCAGAGACAGAGGGGTAACTCTAGCCTGTTTCACAAAGAGGGGTAACTTAAACCAGAGACAGAGGGGTAACTCTAGCCTGTTTCACAAAGAGGGGTAACTTAAACCAGAGACAGAGGGGTAACTCTAACCTGTTTCACAAAGAGGGGTAACTTAAACCAGAGACAGAGTGGTAACTCTAACCTGTTTCACAAAGAGGGGTAACTTAAACCAGAGACAGAGGGGTAACTCTAGCCTGTTTCACAAAGAGGGGTAACTTAAACCAGAGACAGAGGGGTAACTCTAACCTGTTTCACAAAGAGGGGTAACTTAAACCAGAGACAGAGTGGTAACTCTAACCTGTTTCACAAAGAGGGGTAACTTAAACCAGAGACAGAGGGGTAACTCTAGCCTGTTTCACAAAGAGGGGTAACTTAAACCAGAGACAGAGGGGTAACTCTAACCTGTTTCACAAAGAGGGGTAACTTAAACCAGAGACAGAGGGGTAACTCTAGCCTGTTTCACAAAGAGGGGTAACTTAAACCAGAGACAGAGGGGTAACTCTAGCCTGTTTCCCAAAGAGGGGTAACTTAAACTCTCGGTCAGTTACCATAGTAACAGACTCTATGAAACTAACCTGGTCAAAACCAGGTTTATTTCAGTAAACCTTGAGTTTCTCTCTGTCTCCGCCCTCTTTCAGTCACACACTGTTTGATTTCCTCATTCATTCATTCATTCATTCATTCGTCCATTCATTCATTCATTCATTCAGTCATCAGGTGAGTTTTGGCGAAGTCTAGTTCTGCCATGTGTCAAAATGTCATGTCCTTTTATGAACGATCCAGTGGATGAAGGAGCAGCATTACTGCACAGTAAACTTCAGTAAGACAACTGTATGCAGGACGGTCAGAAAAGTGTGTCTGGCCCTGAAACGACTTTTACCATCTTTGTGGTTTTCCCTGGACATAAACCTGTCAGAGCCATCAAGGAGGAGTTCCACAGGATTGCAGGTGAATGATGTAGAGATCTGTTAAATTAATTCTAAATCATATTCAGTTAATGACGTGCTGCAACCTCAGACTGGGATTAGTCATTTTAATTTATTTTAGGATTTCCCAGTGTGATTAGAGGTGGTGCTGGGCCTCCTCCCTTTTTACAGGCATCTGACTGTTTATTTGTTTCCAAAATAACAAAGACAAAATGTTCACTAAGTTTGATCCGGATGTTCTATTGATGTTCTATTGAGGGCCCAAGTTATTTGCCCCCCCGGCCATTAATAGTCAAGTGTACCTTTCTGAGCCACAACTGACAGCAGCCTCTTAGAGAAGTTCTTTACAAGGTTGGCACACATCTCTTGAAGGATTTTGGCCCATTCTTCCGATGCAAATTGTTCCATCTGGCTTCCGAGCATGGACATTCACAGATTCTCAGTGGGATTGAGATAAAGGATCTTGGTTCTGGTGTCCTTTAAGAACTGTTGGACCACTTTTGACGTATGCTTTGGGTCATTGTCTTGTTGGACAACCCAGCAATGACCTGAGCCTAGACACAGGTTTCTTCATATTATCCCTCAAAACGTCAGCATGATTTTTTTTTCTCATGATGCTGCCACCACCATGTTTAACTGTGGGAACATCCATGTGCCCAAACAGTTCCAGTTTAGTCTCATCAGACCAAAGGACAGACTTCCACAACTCGTCTTTCCGATGGCCCTGAAGAGCTCTCACAACTTCTAATTTTCTCCTCAGCTGTACATTGATTCAAAGTCAACTGATGCATTAACGAACGCGTTGAGCTCCACAGACAAGTTCTTTAAAAGCTGAAAATCCAAACAAGCCTCCAGGGAGCGGTTAGCATCTCAGCGGCTAACCGAATCCCATTAAACACTTTCCATCTTTAACCGGAGGAAGTTCGTTTGAGTTCAGCTCCCAAAGCAACCCGACGATTAAACTAGCAGCAGAAACTCATTACATTACATCATTACATCGTAACACGCATTAAAGAAAGAGGAGAGAAAACCGTCCTTAACTAAAGAAATAAAGTGTTTAAGCTGTTTGTAGCATCGACAAAAGGTGTTCAAGACGAGATTTCTGCACTGAAAGGAAGAAATAAGTCAAGAAAAAGGTGTCATGACTGAGGAAGAGTCAAAGAGTCTGATTATAATCTGATTCAGATTACATAAAACAGACTTTATGCATTTTATTATTCATGTTCCTTCATGTTTAATGCAGGAAATCTGGTCCCAGTCCAGAATTAAGTACGCATTAGTGACCGGAGAGGAAAATTAGAACGCTAAAGGGACTCTGGAGGATTACAAGTGTCAACGGATGGAAACTGAACGAGTCAAACAGAGCAGTGAAACCACTCATCCCTGATTGTAAATTATTCTCCTCATGTTTTATAAATCAGCGTTTAAAAAATGTGCACCGATGAATAGTAAAAGCAGCGACGGCCCGGCGAGGGTTGGAGGGAGTCTGGGAGCTTTAAGCTTCATAAAAACACAGAAACTCCCTCTGAACATCTGACGAAATGCATCAGATCAGAAACCCACCAGCTGGAGTCCTGCTGCTCTCCATGAACCAAAACCACCCAAACGCAGCTCTCATGATCAGTAGCAACTGAACAACTGTAATAACAGGTGAAATCAGAAGCTTGTCAGTGCTGTTGTGGCATCCAGGAAATGTAGAAAAATAAGGTTTTGCTAAAGTTTTACGACAAAAATGAAGCTAACTGAGTCTGAAGTGGCCTAATTTTCCATGCATAGGTGAGTTAAGTTGGTTGTTAAATTTAATGGAACCAGCGTCTTCTTGGACTGAAGTTGGAATACTCATGTTTCTATGGAACTATCAAGAGAATCTGAACAAACATTTGAATTTTTGGTAATTATTTTTTTTCAGAAAGCTAATTTAAATCTAGCTTGTTTTCATTAATTGCTTTGGAGTGAATAAAAAAGACTGAGTAGTGACCTCAGAAGAAGCTAGATGCTGCCACCACCGTGCTTCATGTGATGATGCTGCCACCACCATGCTTCACAGTGGGAATGGTGTGTTTGTGATGATGTCAAACCTATCATCTAGTCTGATGGACATAAATCTCCATCCTGGTCTCCTCAGACCAAAGAACCTTCTTCCAGGTGTCTTCAGAGTCTCCACATGTCTTCTGGTGAACTCTAGTCCAGATTTAATTGGAGCTTTTTCCAACAGAGTCTTTCTCTTTGTCTCCATAAAGCTTTGACTGGTGAAGAACAGACAACAGTTGTTGTATGAACAGTCTCTCCATCTCAGCTGCTGAAGGTTGGAACTCCTTCAGAGGAGTCATAGATGTCTTGGTGGCCTCCCTCACTAGTCTCTTTCTAGTAACTCCTTCAGATGAGTCAGGCGTTAGGCTAAAGAGGAAAGTCTATGACCTGACTGAGGTGGAAACCTCAGACCAAATGCTCTGAGCTGCTCATCATCATCATTGTCAACTCATCACTGGTTAATTACACTGGGTTTCCATAGCGACCCTAGAGCCCAGAGAGTCATTTACACCTACACAGCCATTCATCAAACATAAATAAAGCAACAGACACACTGAAAGGCCAACATCCATCGATCCATCCATCTATCATCCATCCATTTATCCATCCATCTATCATCCATGCATTTATCCATCCATCCATCCATTCATTCATTATCATTCATCCATCCATCATCCATCCATTATCCATCCCTCATCCATCCATCCATTGTCCATCCATCCATCATCCATCCATCCATCCATCATCCATCCATCCATCCATTCATTATCCATCTATTATCCATCCATCCATCCATCCATCCATCATGTTCAATGTTCAATGAAGGATATTTATGTGCATAAAAACAAGGAAATTACCTTTAAAAAGAAGTGGTAATACTGCAGCAAATTATTAGTTGAACTTCAGTGTATAATTTTGTGTTAAAAAAATCTTGTAAGAACTGATTTATTATTAAACAAATAATCATAATAATTACAATATTAAACTGGTAATTTTAGACCAATTCTTGTATATTATTATAATATTTACATGCAACTTTGGCCTGAAATCCTGTATATATGTCATACCTTGCTTTTTAATGTTATTCTACATTAGACATGCAAATTCAGAGTCTGGTTTAATATTTTATTGAATCATTGGTAAAAAAATCTGTGATTTTGCAGCCATTTTAACAGTGTAGCTTGAAACAAAGCAGGAAAGATCTGTTTTCTGCAGTTGACTGAAGAGAAATCTGAACATGTATTGATTTTTAATGGAAAAAAGGTAAAATTTGCTCATTAAACCTACAGATAACTTCGTCTAAATCACCAGGTGGAGCGAACACAAAGCACTGAGCAGATAAATGACATTTAGAGGTGAAGCTTAAGGTCAGATTTATTTATTCCTTCCCTGCTGATGGAGGTTACATAACGCAGGACAACAGAGGTTCCTGATGACTTTTTCGTTTAATTTGCACATAAATAACCTTGTTATTCCGAAAAGAAATCAGTTTTAGTCACACAGAGAGTTTAAATTACACATTTACTGATATCCTGGATGTTATTTCATGTCAGAAAACTCAATTCAAAGACCAAAACCAACAAGAAATTGAGCTAAATGTGGAATAAACTGCTGTTTGAGTCACATTTTCAGACCCGTAGGAATCCAGATTAAAGCTAATTTTATCCTTTAACCCTTCAGACTCCTTTTACCCAAATTAGGAATCAGGAATATTATATTATAGGTGATCCACAAATAGATTCAAGATGAAATTGGAGATAAAATTGTGAAAACTGAAGTCATATCCTCAGTTTTTACATTAGATTTTTAGCCCAGACATAAGTAAATAAACTCAGTGTCTCCTCATCAGGGTTTAAATGAACAGAAAAGGTAATTAAATGAATGACTTGAACATGAAAACCTCAATCAATTAAGCATTTTTCGTCAAAATGTGCCAACTCTTATCAGAATATCATTTATGGGCACTTTCAAAGCAAATTTATACATCAGAGTTTTTATAAAACATTAATTAATCTGTTATTCATGTCTTGTTTTCAGAGATTAAATGTGGAAGAGTTTATGGTGTAACTTTTAGACACAATTGTATTCGTTTGCAGGGAAAGATTGGATTCCAATCCTGATTTTTGTGCGTAAAAATGGCAAAAAAAAAAAACTATTTACAAATTAAGAATCCTGCAAGACATTTGTTTAAACTTAGTAATAATTTACATTTCTAACTACAATTTACTGAAATTTACTTTTAAAAGTCTCCATTGGGGGTTGAGCAGCTCAGGGTACGGTTTGGTGATGTTTTGGCACATTTTACGCATTCCAAAAGCGCATTTTTCATGGGTTTTCGTGCTGCCACTCCTCCTAGCAGCGCAGTAACCCCAGGTTCGTCTGTAAAATCTGAAATCTTACCCATCACATTAGGATCTGGATCGTCTCATGGCAACTCCACTTCGAGGCGCCCCGGTTTTGCAGGCAGACGTGACGGACGGAAGGTCGAGTTTCAGCTGGAAGAGGTGGAACCAAAACCTGTAACTCTCTGCTGAGTGCAGTTTTTTCTTCTTCTTTTAAAATCTTACATCCACAGGCTCATGTGATGTAAAAGAACCACAGGTCTGAGTCGGTGTGAAGGAAAATTTCTTCACAGTCTGAGATTCGCTCGAAGCCCAAAACGTATAAGCGAGAAAAAAGAGAAAAGTTTCCTCTTTTCCTTTCTTCTGCTAATTTCCCATCAGTCAAAACGCATCTTTTCTCCTACAGAGCACGTTAAAGCTGCAAAATTGGTCTGTGATTCTATTAAATCCTTCTTGGAAATCCTTCCGGGTCCGCAAGTTCTCGCTCTTTTCGCCGTATCCAAACAGAACCCGGACGAAGCGGCTGATCCGGGAAGACTTCAGGAGGACGGGATGCGAGGAGAACAGCTCACCGGTAGTTGGCGGATGCGTATTTGTCCAAACCGGCACTGAGTTGCAGCTCATTCAGTCCCGATGCTGCACTGGACGGACGGATCGTGCGTCACAGCAGCGCGCAATGCAAAGATACCAAAGACGCACTAGAAATGTCACCTTCATGGATCAAACTGAAATATTCCAGATAGCAGTGGAATAACCTGACAAATTTCAGGGAAGCAAGAACCAAAAGTATTCAAATGTATTTATTTTAAATATTCTGTGAAACCTTATTGGTCTCTTGGAGAGACTTTTACACTTAATATTTCCAGTGTTTTTGAAGGTGACTGAGTTTGCAGTCACCTTGCATCAGTCAGCTCCAGTCATCACACACTGTAAAAAGAAAATTCAACAGTTTTTATCTGTAATATTATGAACAATTTACTGTTACTGTCCCCCATTTTGTTAATTTATGTGTAGCATCTAGTAAAAGTTTTAGAAAAAAGAATGAATTGACATTTACTGTAACCCTAAAAAAACAGGCCATCATGATGTGAAGCATGGTGGTGGCAGCATCATGATGTGAAGCATGGTGGTGGCAGCATCATGATGTGAAGCATGGTGGTGGCAGCATCATGGTCACTTATTTTACATTTAAGATTTTTTAATTATTTGACATAATTTTGTAAAAATCTGTTTTCACTTTAACATGAAAGAGTCTTTTTTTGGGGTAATTCTTGTCCAAAACACATTTGAGTGTCAGAAAGTCGTGAATTTAACCTAAAACATTGATTGTTTTCTCTAATGAATCGGTAGAACCAGTTCTGGTTGCTGCTGTGGTCGTCTCGGTTCTTCATCCAATCCTTCGCTGCACTTTGAGTTTTAGAGCTGCAGAGAAAGAAAAGATTTTATTGTGTGAATTATTTAGAAGCTAAAGCAGGCTGAGATTCCAGCGTATTGTACCGACAGCAGCCTGTAATATTAATGCAGTGGAGATGTTAGAGGTTATTTCTCCTCCTTCCTCCCCGAGGAAGCTGCAGCAAAAACACCAGAGTTTTGGGTCAGAGCTGGACTCTGCAGAACTTTGCAGCTTTTACTGGACATTTTTAACCAAAGGACAGATGTCGGAGTCATCGGCCGAGACGTTTCTACATGAACTTTTGTTCCGTTGAGTTTATCTGTGAAATCCAGATGAGGCCAGATGTTCTTAACAGATTGGGTTTACAGTTTACAGCCACTTTTACATACAAATGTCAACAAATTTAAAGCAAAATTTTGAAATGTTGCTGAAAATGAAAGAGAAAATGTAAATTAAACTTGTTTCCATCACCTGCTTTGACCAGAAGGTGGCGCTACAGGTGATTTGGATGGAACTAGAAGCAAAACAAAACCAACTGCTGGCTAATAACTAAAAATCTTTGCTTGTTTATGACACACAAAACAGAAAACATCAGGATTGTGGATCAAAATATGACAAGTAATAATACAAAAACTGCAAAATCCAGATTTTGTAGGATGTCGGGTATATTCATCAATAATACAGAAAGATACAAACAGTAAGTGAGATTAAAAAAAAGCACACAAACACAACACAAAACGACTGTAAAACAGACAAAAACAACTAAAAACACACCAAATAATACACAAAACAAGACATAAAGGGAACACAAAGAGGCAAAACTGTCTCAAAGATGCAGAAAATGACCAAAAGGAGACACGAAAATTAGTCAATAAATATATAAAATGAGGCAAAAAAGAGACACAAAATGACCACAAAGGGACATAAAAGTACACAAAATGGCAAAAAATTTTACAAAATGATAGAAGTGAGCTAAAGAACGACAAAAACACAATGCAAAATGACAATAAAAACAACAAAAAATGGCAAACAAGAAACCCAAAATGACCAAAACAAGAAAAACAAGACACAAAATTGTACTATTGTTTTGACTATTAGAGGAAATAAAGGTTGCGATCTAAACCTTCACTAAAGCTAAATCCAGACCAGCTCTGTTCTCTAAACCAACAGGAAGTGGAGGTCGTCGCTCAGATCGATTCTCCCTCAGATGGATTCGTTTACAGTCTGTGTTTACCTGGACGAGGTCAGCAGATCCATCAGATCAGTTACTGACCTCAGACCAGCTGATTCCTAATCTACAGGAACTTTATTTATTTAAAGTTCTACCTTCATACTGTGAATGTTTCCAGAGTTTCAGACCCTCAAAGGTCCAGATTTATCACTTTTTAAAGGACTTTTTCCATCATTTCTGATCCTCAGAACTTCATCAGTCCAGCAGATAAACAGACAACATCTTCACTTTTTCTGTCGTCGGACTCATTTTGAGTCATTTTTGACAGACGTGAGGAATTTAACATAATTTCTGTGTGATTTTGGGAAACTTTATCCAATGTTTTGGGCAATTTCTGAGTCATTTTAAACTGTTGCATAATTTTGAACTTGATGAAGTTCTGAGGATCAAAATTGATGGAAAAAATTCATTACAAAGTGATAAATCTGGACCTTTGAGGGCCTGAAACTTTGAAAATATTCATAGTATGAAGGCAAAACTTCGATTAAATGAACTAAAGTTAATGCAGATGAAGAATCTGATGATTCTGAGGAGGTTTGTTGGAACTTTTGTCAGATTTTATTGGTTTAATGTAGAAAAATCAGACAGTTCCATGAAGTTACGTCGACTAGAGTTTAGTTTCAGATCAACTGATGTAGAATTTAAACATCCCTCAGAGTCGAAGCAGTTTTATTCTGTCAAAACAAACCGGTGTCGATGTTCTGGATCCTGTCAGCTGAGCTCTGATCCTCTGGGAATCAAACGTGTTCGTGTCCTGCAGGATTTGTTCCAGTCGGCTTCCTGCAGAATCCTTAATGTGACGCCGAACCACCACAATCCTTCTTCTCTCCCTGGTTTCTGTCAGAACATCAGCAGAGTGACGACGTTTCCTCCGACTGCACAGGAAGTCTGTTTACTGCCGCAACCAGCTGAACAACAAACAACAACACGTCAACGATTAATGATTATTGATCAGCAAACAGGCAGCAGAGGGCCAGAAGAAACATAGGTTTAAAAAAGAGAGGAAATGGAGAAAATGTCTTTTAGAAAAATAGAAAAAAAATTTACATGACATCCATTTTAAATGTATAAATAAGTTCAGAAACAATAAAATTATCTCATTGTTATTTATTGTTATTTATTGTTTCATTTTTAAATAGATTTAAATAGGTTTTTAACAGACACAAAATAACAACCAAGAGACACAAAATATCTATAGACACAACATAGCCACAAAAAGACACAAAATATCTACAAAGAAACACAAAATGACCTTAAAGAGACACAAAATAACTACAAAATGACTCAAAATAACCTTACGGAGACACAAAATGACACAGAATTACAATAAAAAGAGACAAAATTACCACAAAAAGACACAAATAGCTACAAAAAGACACATAATAACCTTAAAGAGACACAAGATGACCACAAAAGACACACAATGACCGCATAGCTTCACGACTGAACATGTTTGTGTGGAAGTATTTGACGTCCAGAAACCAGCTGCAGGGTGTTCCTCAGGTTGTGACACCAGAACTTCAGCTCCTTTTGTGTTGTTGCTTCATGCTAAGCTAAGTTAGCGTGTGGAGCTTCAGGCCAGATCAGCTGCTGTTTAGTCTGCACGTCTCCTCCAGATGTGGCTCTGGTTCCAGCTGTTAACGGAGCTCATCCAGTTAGCCTCGGGTTACCGGCCGTGATGTCAGCACGCTGTCCGTCTGCGTCATCCCACCGCCGGCTCTGATCCGGAGACCAAACACAGGAAGCAGCCTCTTGTCTTCGGCTTCCAGCGGTTCAAGGTGTGAGAGGAGATTTTAAAAACACACACCGGCCTGTTAGCGTTCAGCTGACGGGTCACTTTTTATCCATCTGATTACTGATAATTTCCCTTTGAAAGAAGTAAACACTGTTTTTTTCTAAAACACTTACTACTCAAAATGAGATGCAATGGTAATTAACACAAAAACAACACAAAAAGACCAAAAATAGACAAAATGACAGAAGTGAGACAAAAAAATGACACAAGTAAAACACAAAATGGAAAAATGGCCTTAAAGGAACATAATATGACAGAGAGACACATTATCACCACAATGACACACAAAATGACAACCAAGAGACACAAAATAACTACAAAGAGACACAAAATGACAACAAAGAGACACAAAATACTTACAAAATGACAACCAAGAGCCACAAAATAACTACAAAGAGATGACGATGACCACAAAAAGATACAAAATAACTAGAGACAAAAAATGACTACAAAAAGACACAAAATAACAACAAAAAGACACAAAATAACAACAAAAAGACACAAAATGTCCTTAACGAGACACAAAATCACAAAATAAGAGACACAGTGATCTCAAATAGACACACATTTAACAACAAAAACAGCACATTCAGACATTAAAGGAAAACAACAAATGACCTCAGATTCTCAACAACAATCAGCTGCTTCTACATTTTATGGTTTAAATCGTTCCAACAACGGCTGCTTGTGTGACATATTTAATATTCCTCACACAGAGACATGTAAAACTCTAAACTAAACACAGAGACGCTTTCTGGTTGTGTTTGTCCAGAACTTTAGTTTCCTGCTGCAGAAGAAGAAGAAGAAACCAACAGAGATATCAATAATAAAACACAAAGATCTCTGTTTGATGCTCTGACCACTTTTAGAGGAGAAGAAACCTTTTTTCTACCGGATTCAGTGAAGCGCAGTGATGGGGCTTTTACAGGAGCCTGACAGCGCCTCAACGTCCTCGTATCCCTACGCTGTCCTAGTGTCCCTACACCGTCCTCGTATCCCTACGCTGTCCTAGTGTCCCTACACCGTCCTCGTATCCCTACGCTGTCCTAGTGTCCCTACACCGTCCTCGTATCCCTACGCTGTCCTAGTGTCCCTACGCCGTCCTCGTATCCCTATGCTGTCCTAGTGTCCCTACACGTCCTCATATCCCTACACCGTCCTCATGTCCCTACACTGTCCTAGTGTCCCTACACCGTCCTAGTGTCCCTACACCGTCCTCGTATCCCTACGCTGTCCTAGTGTCCCTACACTGTCCTCGCATCCCTACGCTGTCCTAGTGTCCCTACACCGTCCTCGTATCCCTACGCCGTCCTCGTATCCCTACACCGTCCTCGTGTCCCTACGCTGTCCTAGTGTCCCTACACGTCCTCGTGTCCCTACGCTGTCCTCGTATCCCTACGCTGTCCTAGTGTCCCTACACCGTCCTCGTATCCCTACACCATCCTCGTATCCCTACGCTGTCCTAGTGTCCCTACACCGTCCTCGTGTCCCTATGCTGTCCTCGTATCCCTATGCCATCCTCGTATCCCTACGTCGTTTTTATATCCCTACACTGTCCATGTGTCCCTACGCTGTCCTCGTATCCCTACGCCATCCTCGTGTCCCTACGCCATCCTTTTATTCCTACACCATCCTTGTGTCCCTACGTCGTCTTCATATCCCTACTTCGTTCATGTGTCCCTACGCTGCCCTCATGTCTCTACGCCGTCCTCGTATCCCCACACTGTCCTCGTGTCCCTTCGTCGTCCTCGTGTGCCTATATCGTCTTTATATTCTTAAGCCGTCCTCGTACTCCTACGCCGTCCGCGTGTCCCAACGCCGTCTGCGTGTCCCAAAGTAATCCACATGTCCCTACACCATCCTCATGTCTCCATGCTGTCTTCATATCCCTACACCGTCTTCATGTCCCTATGCCATCTTTGTGTCCCTACAACATTCTCGCGTCCCTACACCGTCCTCCTGTCCCTACGCCGCCCTTGTATTCCTACACCATCTTTGTGTCCCTACGTCGTCTTCATATCCCTACTCCGTCCATGTGTCCCTACGCCGCCCTCATGTCTCTATGCCATCCTCGTGTCCCTACACCATCCTCATGTCCCTATGTCATCCTCGCATCCCTACGCCGTCCTCGAGTCGCTACGCCATCTTCATATCCCTATGTCCTCCTTGTATCCCTATGTCCTCCTCGTATCCCTACACCGTCCTCATGTGCCTACACTGTCCTCGTATCCCTACCTCGTCTTTATATCCCTACGCCGTCCTCGAGTCGCTACGCCGTCCTCGTATCCCTATGTCCTCCTTGTATCCCTACGTCCTCCTCGTATCCCTACAACGTCCTCGTGTGCCTACGCTGTCCTCGTATCCCTACACCGTCTTCATATCCCTATGCCATCCTTGTGTCCCTACGCTGTCCTCGTACCCCTACACCGTCCTCCTGCCCCTACACCGTCCTTGTATTCCTACACCATCCTTATGTCCCTACGTCGTCTTCATATCCCTACTCCGTCCATGTGTCCCTATGCCGCCCTCATGTCTCTACACCATCCTCATGTCCCTATGTCATCCTCGTATCCCTACGCCGTCCTCAAGTTGCTACGCCTTCTTCATATCCCTATGTCCTCCTTGTATCCCTACGTCCTCCTCGTATCCCTACACTGTCCTCGTGTGCCTACGCTGTCCTCGTATCCCTACCTCATCTTTATATCCCTAAGCCGTCCTCGTATCCCTATGCCGTCCTTGTGTCCCCACAATATCTTTGTATCTCTACGTCGTCCTTGTGTCCCTACACCATCTTAATATCCCTATGCCATCCTTGTGTCTGTCCCTATGCCGTCCTCGTGTGCCTACATAGTCCTCGTGTTTAGATGCCATCTTTGTATCCCCATACCATCCTCATGTCTCTACACTCTCCTTGTGTCCCTGTGCTGTCCTCATGTCCGAACACCAACCTTGTTTCCCCTCTCCGTCCTTGCGTCCCTACGCTGTCCGTGTGTCCCTACAGCGTCCTCATATATGTATGTTGTCTTTGTGTCACTACACCATCCTGGTGTCCCTACACCGTCCTCATGTCCATACAGCATCCTCATGTCCCTATGCTGTCCTCGTGTCCCTATGCTGTCCTCGTGTCCCTATGCTGTCCTCGTTTCTCCAGCGTTTCTTGGTTCGGCTTTAATGACTTCAGCTGCTTCAACGACAGCAAACGCGCCGCAGGGAAACTTATTCTCAAGTTCAGATGATTTTTAATTATCTGCGGAACACTGAAGGGAAACAAGTCTTCGGGAGCTTATTGTACGAAGGGTGACAGCATTTTAAAAGTCTGCAGGAATAAACGAAGGTTAAAAAGTTTGTCAGAGTTGGGGTCGGGCTGTTAAATATGGAGATGAGGTGAAGAAACAGCAGCATGTGATCACTTTAACAAACCAGCCAGAAAAGTGTCAGCTGCATGAAAATAAAGGTCAGAGGAGCAGAATATACGACCTGCATCAGAACAGTCAGGTGTTCACATTCACACAGATGAAGATACAGGAAGTTCAGATGCACAGTTTGGAAGGATGGATGGGAAATCAGTCAAATGATGGTCGAAAAGGTGCTTTGTGTTCAAAAAAATGTTGACAGAGGCAAAAATACCTGCAGAGAGATCAAAAATGACTACAAAAAGATGGAAAAAAACTAGAAGAAGACAAAAAGATGTGCTATGATAACAAAACACTAAAAATAACAAAAAGACACACAAAATACCTACAACCCACTACAAAGTGACAATAATGACAAAAGACAAATGCCAACCAAAGACAAACAAAAAAACAGACCCCAAAGTGACAAAAGCACGGTGGAGGCAGTATCATTGATGTGAAGCATGGTGGTGGCAGCATCATGATGTGAAGCATGGTAGTGGCAGCATCATGATGTGAAACATCATGGTGGTGGCAGCATCATGATGTGAAACATCATGGTGGTGGCAGCATCATGATGTGAAGCATGGTGGTGGCAGCATCATGATGTGAAGCATGGTGGCGGCAGCATCATGCCGCATTACAAAACGTAGGAACATTAGCAGAAAAATAAAAAACAAACACACATAAGAACTGTCATATATTGCAAAGACTCCTCTAAATGTAGAGAATAACAATATTGTGCAGGTTTTTCCATATGTTAAAATAAAGTGCATTATACAGCATTCAAAATGTTCTAAATGTTCATAATGAACAGCAGAGATTTCAGTCTGTGCAGCAGCTTCATGTCTGTAAATCAAACCAGCGACCTCCCTCTGACTTATCCTGACCGGACGTTTAGAACAACAAAGTTTAGCTTTTCCTCTTCCTGCAGTGACTTCCAGCTGTCATCCCCAATGCGTCCCAACGAGCCGATGAATATTCATCAGCGGCGATTAGCATATTGTTGTGGATATTAGCATAGCCGGTGACATGAACATGAGCGGCTGAATCAGACAGAGTGGGCAGATGGGCCCTGAGGGGACAGCAGGTCAGCATTCATTACGCTCAGGAAGCTGACGGGTCACGGAAGAAGCAGGACGGAGGCAGCAGAGGAGAACGTTTATTACAGACGGTCTCAGATATGGAGGGAGGAACCCACAAACCAGAACCGTTCTGGGACTTAAAGGCATTCATAAGACTTTGGTGGAGAGATTTAAGCACTAGAACCTTGTTTTCTGCTGCTTTCATCTAAGCTGGCAGAGAATGTTCCCACAACGCTGGCTAACAATAACTACAAGTTATAACTATTTTAAAATGAAAATATTTTAATGAAATAAGAAGAAAGACGGTTTTAAGAAAAAGTTCATTTCAGTTAATGTGATGTTTTATTGTCAACATTCAGTCACTGAATATGGCTTAAAGTTAAATCTATCATCAAGAGGTGGAAAGAGAATGTGTGAATCTTCCCTAAATTCTTAACAAATGAGCAAACAAGACGAGTGAGGGAGGCCACCAAGACAGCCATGACTCCTCTGAAGGAAAAAACATTTATAAAATTCTGTAGAAAAGCCTCCAAAACTGCAGAAAAATGAAACACAAATCCGGTCACCTTTGCTGCCAGATCTTATATTTATTTACTTGTCTTTTCTTGTTTTTTTATGGCACTCTATTTTATCTATTGTCTTCACTGCTATGCTTTCAGTTTTTATATGATTTGTGTTTTATTTGTACGCTATCCAACCCCAGTGAAGTTTCCTCCTCTTCTGTGTCTGCAGAATAAAACCAAAGATCGCATCACTTTAACGGGACTAACGGCTCTTACCGGACCCGTTACTGTTCAGCTGGAAACACTTGTGGCCCTCCGGTGCGTCCTCCAGGTGCAACGAGGCTCCCGAATGGAAATGTGCTCGGAGATAAAGTCGATGCATTTTTCATGGCAAACACAGAAGCTTCTCAGCTCCGATACGACAACCAAAGCTCAGCGGGGCGTGGATGGAATCTGCAGCAGATCCAGGAAATGGAATGTTATGAAGAAGGTGATGCAACGAGGAAAACCTCAGAAAAATAGAAAAATAAAGACATGAGCATGCAGAAGTGGACAGAAAATAAATACATTTACCTGTATATCCATACACTTTTACTGCACTACTCTTCTAACACTCTGTAAAAAGTAAACAAATAAAAATGTCAAAAAAGCTATAAAATCATAAAAAAGACAACAAAAATATAAAAGAAGACAATAAAATATTTGAGAAAGAAAATGATAACATATAAATATCAGAAACAAAACATTAAAAGGTGACAAAATCTGAAAAAAACATAAAAACCTATGAAAATGTTTGAAATGAATTAAATTATCGGAGATGACAAAATATTAAAAGATAATAAAAATTAGAAAAGAAAACATAAGTAAACACAACACAAATAAATAAATACACACAATAAACAAAAATGACACAATAAGATCAACCAAAAACAATTTTAAAAAGCAAATAAACAATATCTATATCTATATCTATATCTATATCTATATCTATATATATATATATATATATATATATATATATATATATATATATATATATATATATATTCCAACAAGCTCTCTCTCTCTCTACATATATATATACATTTAATTGATTATTTTATATATATAATTTTTTATTGTGTACATATATGCTTTTTTATTTTTTATTTGTAACTTAATAGATAAAAAAGAGATAATCTATATCTTTGAAAAACGAAATATATCAATAAAATTTCATAAACAGGCTGTAAATTTACATGAAAAGAATTTTATGAAAAATAACATTCAAGATCTTATCCCAGTTTTTTGAACAGAGAAAATGTAATTTTTTAGAATTTTATATATATATATATATATATATATATATATATATATATATATATATATATATATATATATATATATATATATATATATATATATATATAGTTTCCACAATATGAAAATACATCAATAATAATTTTGCATTAAAATGATCTGTACTATAAATTAAACCATAATAAATGTTTAATGTTAAATTACAAAAGTTTATATAATAATAATATTTAAAAAGTAATAGAAGCATGAAATGAATTTGGAATTTGAAAATGTTAATTCATTCATATATATTAAAGAAATTTACTTTATTTGCTTTAAATTCAGAAAGCATACTTTTACTGTTTACACAATACAAAAGTACATAAATAAAGTGTTTTTGTTGAATTGTCTATACTGTAAATCAAACAATTTTAAATCTTTTTTAAAATATCTTTAATTTTAACAATATTTAAAATGATTTGTTGAAGAAATTGTAAAGGAATCTAAATATGTGCAGCACGATGTAGTTCCAGGCTGTTTCAGGTCAGAACTGACTTCTCATTAAAACATCCTGATAAGTCGTTCGCCTGTAACGAGCTGCTGGCTGATCGCCGTCACCCTCAGCTCAGGCATCAATAAACCGCTCACTCAGCCGAAACCAGCCTCCAAGGACGCAGCAAAGTGCAGGACGGCTGAAAAGCTGACGACCTTCTGCTGGACGTCCTGCTGACCCAGTCTGCAAACTGAGCTGCAGCAACGCTCCAGTTTCTCTGGACTGTCTACCTCTGACAATCACCTGTTCATTAAAATGCATTTTACTGGTTCAACCCAACCTTCTGCTGAACCTGTTGCTGTGTTGGAGTCTTGGTGGCCTCCTTCTCTAGTATCTTTCTAGTAACTCCTTCAGATGAGTCATAGGAGTCTTGGTGGCCTCCTTCTCTAGTATCTTTATAGTAACTCCTTACGATGAGTCATAGGAGTCTTGGTGGCCTCCTTCTCTAGTATCTTTATAGTAACTCCTTCAGATGAGTCATAGGAGTCTTGGTGGCCTCCTTCTCTAGTATCTTTCTAGTAACTCCTTCCGATGAGTCATAGGAGTCTTGGTGGCCTCCTTCTCTAGTATCTTTATAGTAACTCCTTACGATGAGTCATAGGAGTCTTGGTGGCCTCCTTCTCTAGTATCTTTATAGTAACTCCTTCAGATGAGTCATAGGAGTCTTGGTGGCCTCCTTCTCTAGTATCTTTATAGTAACTCCTTCAGATGAGTCATAGGAGTCTTGGTGGCCTCCTTCTCTAGTATCTTTATAGTAACTCCTTCAGATGAGTCATAGGAGTCTTGGTGGCCTCCTTCTCTAGTATCTTTATAGTAACTCCTTCAGATGAGTCATAGGTGTCTTGGTGGCCTCCTTCTCTAGTATCTTTCTTCTTTGTTGTTTGTGCAAATGTCAGCCATGTGGCCTCCTGCTTGCAGATTTTTACTAATCTCTGAGAAAAACCTGCTAAAAAATCCGGTCAGACAGAGCAGAGGGCGCTTTTATTCCATGAGTCCCTTTTTCCTGCCAGTTCAACACACTTAAAACCAACAGGATACTATACAAGAATGTGATTCCATGCATTTTCTTTTGTCTTCTGCCTCATATACATATGATAAAACATGATAAAATCCTTAAAGACAACTGTTTCTTTGGCAGTAACTATTGTAGATATTTCCACAGCGTCTTGATACTGTGGAATGAACTTCCTGTCAATGTTTTTACCACAATTTTTTGACTGTCTTCCTACTTTTCGTGCACTAGGTGACTTTGAAACTGAGAAAATTTGCCATTCTTGCATTCAGGATAACTGTTATTATGGTCCACAAATCCAAAGCATTGTGTGTATATATTAAACTCTGAAGTAGCTTATTTTTTATGCCACACTGACTTGTTCTTGCAGTTTGCTTCAACTGCAGTCCACAAATATCACCCTGCTGCCCCAAATACTCACCAGAGCACCGAACAACGATGAATCCGCCGCTGGAAAGAGTCCCAGACAAACGCACTGTTTCCATCTGTTTCTTAAAAACTGCTGCTTTAGGGAACAAATATCCCACGTCTTTCATGTGTTTGCTGTATAATGTGTGACTTAAGAGGTTTAAATGTTCAGTAAAAGCCTGCAGCTGTGTGTGTTAATGTGTGTGTTGGAGACAAAGAGACGCACAGAGTTATAGATAGAGAGGAAGATGGGAGGCTATGATTTATTGATGTCTGGTTAAGTGGCGGTGAGAGTTGCAGGAAAGTTGCTGCATGAGACCATTTCAGTGGAACGTCGGCTGAGTCCGGCCACACTGGATTCTGCATTATTTCATTCTGATTTTCATCCTGTCGACTCGTCTGAACCGTCACTGAGTCTTTGAATCAGTCCAGGATGAAGACTGATGAGTTAGATTTGAGTTTTTCTGCTCTAAGCGGATGGAACAACCTCAAACACAATATGTTTGTTTTTATCAGAAAGTTTTGAGCCTCAGAAAGCTCAGTAGTGTCGTGATTAGCTTCTCAATCAGCTGCAAAGTGACACTAAATGCTGTAATAAGTCTAAAATTCACCATAACTAGAATATTGTAATTGAAACCTGCAAACATGCATGAATATTACATGCAAACAAACAGCTGGTTGGTTGGTTGGTTGGTCAGTCGGTCGGTTGGTTCCACACAAAAAAGGGCAATACCTTGGAAATCTCATTGTCTGATTTTCAAAATTATGCACTGTAAAAACTGTTTCAAAGCAAAGAGCCAAATTCTAGTATTATTGTATTTGTTTTTCTTAGATATGATGAAATATACTGTGAAATTTGATGTTTTTGGAGTCAAAACAGGAATTAATGCTGTGAATTTAACATAAAGTCAAGATCACAGCATTGTGTTAAATTCTAATTCATAATATTCTGTTTAAAGTACAGCTTCTGATAGAAAAGTCTATTTAAAAGGGGTAACACTTGGGGTAAAAAGTGATTGAAACATGAAGAGACACATGAGGACGCATTCAAACACTGTTATGATCCTGCTCCAGCTCCTGCCTTTCTTTCCCCTTCTTCCTCTTTTTTCCTCCTTTCTCCCTTGAGTAGGGCCCTATGACTTCCACGATCACGGAATCGCAGACGGAATCGCGGAATTCGCCGTTAAAAACGGAATCTATGTTTAAACGCGGAATATTGCAAAATTTGACATAATTTGACTGCAATGCTGATTTTATGTGGAAGAGGAATGTACGTCTGGGGAAAACTGCAGGGAGGGAAGTAAATCTAGGCCCCTTCCAAAGACTGAGCCCCTCCTCCTTCATAACATTGTAAGCATGGCGAAGCGGCTTCCGGTGGCTCTGTCTTCGTGGGCGAAAAAACTGCGAAACTCAACGCTAACCCCCCAGTACAGAGCTGAGCAGTTCCTGAACGACTTTTATGTGTTAGGTGAACAGTTGTTTTGCAGATTCTGTCAACACTCCATTGACTGGAAACGTAAAAATACGTGCAGTGACCACAGTGTCCAAAAGCCATGTGAGAAACAAGGAAAAGTTCAATAATAATGCTAGCAAGACCACGTCCCTACAGACGTGCATTGCTGCTTCTACATTCAAGTCATCGGACTCAAGAAAAGAGTTTATTGAAGATTTTGTGGCTGTGTGTGCTGAGGCTGACATCCCCTTGGAAAAGATGACAAAACTGCATCCGTTTCTACTGAAGCACTGCAAACAGAGAGGAGTCCTACCTGAAAATGTTAGCAGCCTTCACCAAATTCACCTGCCCAGAGTGTTTGAGCAACATATCTCCTCTGTGATAAAAAAGATCCGTGGGAAAAAGTACTGCATTGTTGTGGATGAGATCACTGATGCAAGAGACTGCAGCGTCCTAAACATCATCATTGGTAAGTTAATGTATATTATTACATTTTTTAAATTTACATGTTCAAAATAAAATGATCAAATCAAAATCATGTCATTATAGCCACACAATATGTTTTTAGTATTATCATTATTAATTTTAATCTACATTAATAAATGAAACAGACATTTAGAACTACATGTGCCAGCTAATGTTTCTTTCTTCTTTTATTACAGGAGTTGAAAACCAATACTTTCTTGTGGATGTTGTCTTCATGGATAGATGCGACTACTCAACAGTTTCCCAAGCCATACTAGCCTCCCTCCATAGCAACAGTCTGGATCTGAATGATGCTTGGGCAGTGGTCACAGATAATGCTGCCTACTGTGTGAAAGCATACAGGGAGGTCCTAAAAGAAGTGATGCCAGACAGTGTCCATGTTACCTGCCTCTGCCATATCATCAATCTGGTGGGTGAGACCTGGCAGCATTACAGATATTTCTCCGATGCTACCTCACTTGTGACATGGATGAGATCTGTCTTCTTCAAGAAGCCTGCTAGAAAGCGAAGATGGGTGGCCTTCCTCATCAACAAGGAGTGTGTGCAGGCCAAGGTTCCTCCTGAAGCAGTGTGTACCAGATGGAATAGATGGTTTGAGGCTGTCAAGTATCATGCAGAGCATGTTCACCTGTACAGACAGTTTTTGTTGGCAGAGGAGTCAACAGGCATGGCAGTCAGGAACATCCTCAGCCAGTTGGAAACAGAGGAGAAGGTGCAGACCATGACTCTCAAGCTAACCTTCATCTCAGAAGCCTGCTCCAAACTGATGACATCCCTGACCATCCTGGAAGGAACCCACAGACCCACAGCAGTGTCTGCATACAACGTCATGGAGGATCTTGGCTCCTACCTGGTGAATGGAACCGCAAAAACATGTGGTTATGGGCTCAAGACAGATGAGCTACTGAAGAAAATGAGGGTTAGAGAGAAGAACGACATGCTGGACAATCTCCATGATGCCTTTCATTTGGCTTTCACAAAGTTCTCGAAGCACTGGGACACACATCCAGCCAGAGATGTGTACAGGCTGACCAGAGTCTTGATCCCAGACAGGCTCCAGCAATGGAAAAGCAGATCGAAGCTTACTCAACATTGAAGCCCATGGCTAACCCATCAGCAGAGCTCAGTGAGCAGTGGAATGTGTTTCCAGGGACCCCCTGCCAGCTGATATGGAGCTTGCAAACTACTGGAGAGGCCTGAGTGCAAGATTCCCAGGAGTTGCAGAGATGGCTGTGCCCTTCATCTACTTCCCAGTCAGCTCAGTTGATTGTGAGCGGAGCTTCAGCAAATACAAAACTCTTCTCACACATGAGAGAGAGACACTCACTGAACTCAACACAAAGAGGCTGGCAATCATGTATTTCAATGGTGATGTCTCTGATAGGTGGAAACCTGAAGAGTAGCTTACAAGGACTAACAAGTCCTACAGCTTAAATAGCTTGTTTGAGTTACTTTAAAAGAAGTTTCAAATGTTTGGTTGTTGTTTTATAACAAGTCAACTAATGTTTTTTTACTTGCTGCTTGTTTTTGATGCACTTTAATTTTGCCACATTGAGGAAATGTGTTGTCTGTCACCTCAATAAATGTAAGTTAATTTCTATTTAATTTGTGTACATTTTAGTCATTTACATTAAAAACACACTGTTTTTGGTCGTAGAATAAGAGTAAAACAGAATTATCAAAAATTAAAACGGAAAAAAATGGAATTCCCAAAAATTAAAATGGAAAAAACAAAATTTGGGAAAAAATAAAAGGGATTTTATAAGGCCCTACTTGAGTCCTGATTTGTTTCTGCTTTGACCTGTCTCTTTGGCTCCCTCTATCTGTCTGTCTCCTTTGTTTCACTCACCTGCCTGCACCTGGCTGATTGCAGTAATACACATCAGCTGCAGCAATTACTTCACTCATTTCACCTGTTCTCTACTTCACCTCCTGCTATTTAAGCCCTGTGCATTCATTCGCTCCCCGCTGGATCATTGACCTGCATGCCTTCATGGAATCTGTTTTTTGGACTCTGTTTTCCCCTCCACTGGCTTTCCCTCACTTGGACTCAGTTCTTGTTTTGGATTCTCGCTAGCCTTGTTTTTGTCTCCAGCCAGTAGCTCCAGTCTCGTCTCCGTTCACCCCAGATTTCCTGAGCCTGCTTCCCTACCTCTTCTGTTCACTTCCCCCATTTTGTGAGTAGCCCTCTTTAGCTTAGTTTTGTTAATTCAGTTCAGTTTTGTAGACTTCTGTTTTTGTGTTCATAGAGTTTGCTTGTAGAGTTCAGTAGTTTTTGTTTGGTTCTTTCCCCCCAGTTCAGTTCTGTATTTATGTATCGGTTTAGTTATATGGTTAAATAAATCTCTTTCAGTTATTCACTTGCCTGCCAGTTTCTGAGAGTCTGCGCTTGGGTTCTCCGACGTCCCCCCGTAACAAACACACCATATTGATCTATTCTTTAACCTCACTGTTGACTGATCAGAGTTCAGATTAAATTAAAGTTGATGCTTGTTTTCAGCACATGAGCCAAAGTTTGATAAGGGCGAACTGATTTGCAGCTACGATGGTGAGTATAAAAGGAACTTTAAAAACATGAACATGTTTGGTCGAATGGCTGCTTCCTATGCAACTAGTTCAGAATCTAACAGATCTGGTTGGTTGGCTGGCTGCATTAAATATAGTATATATAAAGAAACTCTTGATATCTAACAGTGTTTCCATTCTGTGTTCACACAGCTGACATTGCTGTTGCTGCTGATTCTGTCTTCAGTCGGTCTGCAGAAAAGTCAGAACTCGCAGGATGGAAATGGTAAAAGAAAAACAAAGATCTGCTATTAATTCACAGTAAGAGTGTTCATTTGGGCTTCACCTAAGATTATTCAGAAATGAACCTGCTGTCTGCAAAAATCCTTACATAAGTGTGAAGATACGCTCTAAAACGTAATTCCTACCACCTTGTTAAATGCAGAGTTGAAAGATCAAAACTGTAATTGACAGATTTAGATTTCCAGGTGCAAACATTGTTTTGATAGTGAATTCAACTCTTTCTGTAGTTAGTTGAAGTAAATTCAAGTTGAGAACTTCTTGCAGCTGAATAATTAAACATCTTCTATCTCAACACTCCTGGACAACTTTAGATGGTTAAGACTTCAAGGCTAATTCCAAGAACTTGATGTAGTTTGTTTGAACGTGATTTCATTAAAAGTTGTCAGAATTTTTCTGTTAAAGTTTCTCTATCGGTCAAATAAAAATTCACTATAAATTTAAATTTGTAATCCTGGTATTTACCAGAGACTGTTGTGGAACTTAAAGAAAATCTTACAGAACATTTCCAGAAAATATGTTCTGATATCCTCACTGTAGACCACCTGCTCATTAGTTTAATGTTTTCCATTTTCACTTTTAATTAATTGAATGAAAAATTAACTTGCTTACATTAAAACATTTTGTTTTCCTTTTCTTGTGCACAGTCTCCTCACCGAGTCCAGATCTTGAGCACAAAGTCCCTGAAATCCCTGCAAACATATCAGTGTTCACATCACGACGATTTCTGGAGAGTTCCAGGGCTTCTCGGCATATCCGTGATGCAGAGGGGAATGTTGATCATGGAAAACTGAAATGGAAAGGACGGTGGTGGTTCAATGATCTCCCCGATGGAGCTTTTTCCATTTTCAATGATTACACTGAGCGCACTGAGGTTCTCTGCAAATTCGAATGCCGTAGCGGCACCTATATCCCCAGCGAACATTCTGGACTTGCCGTCGGCTGTACCAACGATGGGAAGTGGGGGACCAATTATGCTGAGTACCTTGTGAATGAAGATGACTTTGAGATCTTGGAGTGGAAGGACGGTTATTATGGTTCAGTGCCCCAAAACTCAGTCAGAATATGTGAGGATGAAGAAATCTATGTTGGGAAAAACAAGTACGGTCTTGGGAAGGTGGATCCTAAGCAAAAGTGCTTCTTCCTCCCCTGGGGAGGTAGTGAGTACTGGTACAGGAGCTACCAGGTTCTGGCCATCAACAAAGACGTTGAGAGCAACTTCATGACCGACATCAGGTACCACATTGATGATGCTAAAATTGTCTCGTACCCTCCTGAGACGATGCGCACATCTGTTGTCACCAACTATGAGTGTAATCAAGTGTCAAAGTCAGCGACTCTCACAAAGACGACCCAGGAGCAGAAAAGGTGGGACCTCAGCTCTTCCATCACACTCGGTGTCAAGACAGAATTCAAAGTAGGGATCCCCAGAATCGTGGAGGGAAGAGTTGAGGTCAGCACAGAGACAACATTCCAGGCATCAGGTGGACATTCCATGACGGAAGAAATCTCCCACTCTGTTTCTGTGAACATCGATGTCCCTCCAAACCACTCCTGCACAGTGCGAATGGTGGGTCATAAGTATAAGACAGACATCCCTTTCACTGCACGCTTCAGACGCACCTACAGGAACGGGAAAACCAAATGGACGTCCATCTCTGCAAAGTACGACAGCATCGCGGTTGGGGAAGTTCATGTCGTGGTAGATCGGTGTACACCTGTAGGTAACGCCACCCCTTGCCCCCAGAGAACGTCATGAGATAGTTGACAATCAGTCTGTAGCATCATTAAAACTCTCATGTAATTCTGATCCTAATTCACAGTCTGTTCCACAAAAACAAATGTGTGTCGATACAATACCTTAGATATGTATACAAATACACATTCAAACAAAAATGTTCTGTTTGATTCAAGTCAGGCAACACACTTGACCAGGTCTGTTCCACAAAAAAATGTGCAAAGACAACGCCTTGGAAATGTGTCTGTCAAAATAAGTTCTGCTTTACGGATCAAAATAAAATATAATGTCCACCTTTGAAAACCTTGTCTCCTCTGTTTTAGTGACCATTTAAGTTGCTTGACTTAAATTTTTGTAGAGAAAGGAAAGCAGCCACAGTGGGTACTACAGCATATAGGTACAGGAAACTTTGCTCCTCTTAGAAACGTCAATCAGAAAGTTGTTTAGCCTCAGAAAGCTCAGTCGTGTCGTTATCAGCTTCTCAGTCAGCTGCAAAGTGACACTAAATGCTGTGATAAGTCTAAAATTCACTGTAACTACAATATTGCAGCTGAAACCTGTAAACATACATGAATATTACAAACACACAGCATGTACACACATAAATCCTCAGAATAGCTGAAGATAAAAATACTTTTGCACATCAGTGAAGAGAATCCAGAAGCTTCAACATTATTTTTCTTTGACAGTCTGTTGCTGCCTCCTGCTGCTTTTCTGTTGTACCTACATGTACTTTAGTTGTCTTTGGGGAAAAATCTTTATTTGTAAAATGACTCAGTTACACTGTTATGAAAGCTGCTAAATCTACATTTACAAAAAAATACATTTTATAATAGTTTCTGGATGTGTTGTCTACTGGTTAGGTTGCGATTAAAATCTGAGAGACGTCAACATTTGAAATAAAGTAAAGCTTGTGCATCAGTTACACAAGTTCTTGAATCCTGCAGGAAGACGCCTCTTTTCAAGGTTTTACGTTTAGTTTTTTATTCTGTTAAGATTCAGTTTCCTTCTAAATCTGTTCACTGAAGCATCCTTCATGTGCACCAGTTATCTCGATTTTCAAAATATGCACTGTAAAAAATAACTGTTTGAAAACAACAGCCAAATTCTAGCAATATTGCACTTGATTTTCTTAGATATGATTAAATATAGTGTAAAATTTGATGATTTTGGAGTCAAAACAGGAATTAATGCTGTGAATTTAACATAAAGTCAAGATCACAGCATTGTGTTAAATTCTAATCCATAATATTCTGTTTAAAGTACAGATTCTGATAGAAAAGTCTATTTAAAAGGGGTAACACTTGAGGTTAAAAGTGATTGAAACATGAAGAAACACATGAGGACGCATTCAAACACACCATATTGATCTATTCTTTGACCTCACTGTTGACTGATCAGAGTCCAGATTAAATTAAAGTTGATGCTTGTTTTCAGCCACGAGACATAATTTGATAGGACCAACTGACTTGCAGCTACGATGGTGAGTATAAAAGAAACTTTATCAAAACATGAACATGAAAAAGACAAATATGTCCCATTTCAATGCTACTGATCTCCACAGATAAGCTATGACTTCTGAGCAAACAAAGAAAATGATCAGACATGAATCTCTGTTATCACTAATTTGGTTGAATTGCTGCTTCCTATGCAACTAGTTGAGAATCTAACAGATCTGGTTGGTTGGTTGGTTGGTTGGTTGGTTGGTTGGTTGGTTAGTTAAAAGCTGCATTAAATATAGTATATATAAACAAACTCTTGATAACTAACAGTGTTTCCATTCTGTGTTCACATAGCTGACATTGCTGTTGCTGCTGATTCTGTCTTCAGTCGGTCTGTCGAAAAATCTGAGCTCACAGGATGGAAATGGTAAAAGAAAAACAAAGAACTGGTATTTTTGATTTACAGTAAGAGTGCTCGTTTGGGCTTTACCTAAGATGAGTAAGGAAAGAACCTAATTTCTACAAAAATCCTTACAAAAATGTGAAAATACAGTCTAAAAAGTAATTTCTACCACCTTATTAAATGCAGACTTGAAAGATTAAAATTCTAATTCACAGATTTAGATCAACTATTCCAGGTGCAAACATTATTTTGGTAGTGATTTCAACTCTTTCTGTGTTAGCTGAAGTAAATTCAAGTTAAGACCTTCATGCAATCTCAACACTCCTGGACAATTCTATAAATCTGAGACTGTTGTGGAATTTAAAGAAGGTCTTTAAGAATCTATTCAGAAAACATGTTCTGAGAACCACATTGCATCCCACCTGCTCAGCTGCAAGAGGTTTCGTTTCTCATTAGTTGAATGTTTTCTACTTTCACTTTTAGTTAATTTAATGAAAAACTTACTTGCTCACACTACTAAAACGTTTTGCTTTCCTTTTCTTTTGCACAGTCTCCTCACTGAGTCCAGATCTTGAGGACGAAGTCCCTGAAATCCCTGCAAAAATATCAGTGTTAGCATCACAACAATTTCTGGCGAGTTTCAGGGCTTCCAGGATATCCCGGGATACCCTGAACCCTGTTGATCATGGAAAACTGAAATGGAAAACATGGAACAGTTATCTCCCAGATGGAGCTGTTTCCATTTACAATGAATACACTAAACGTGATGAGTATGTCTGCAGATTTGGATGCCATAGTGGCTTCTTCATCCCCGGCGATGATGTAGAATTCGCGTCTCAATATCCCGATTATGCATCCGCTGATACTAAATGCCAAGTCCCCAATGACGGCTCCGAGGTTAGTGCCAGTGATTTTGAGATCCTTGTGAATGAAGACAACTTTGAGATCCTGGAGTGGAAGGACGGTTATTATGGTTCAGTGCCCCAAAACTCAGTCAGAACATGTGCTGATTCAGAAATCTATGTCGGGAAAAACAAGTACGGTCTTGGGAAGGTGGATCCTAAGCAACAATGCTTCTTCCTCCCCTGGGGAGGTAGTGAGTACTGGTACAGGAGCTACAAGGTCCTGACCATCAACAAAGATGTTGAGAGCAACTTCATGACCGACATCAGGTACCACACTGATGATGCTAAAATTGTCTCGTACCCTCCTGAGACGATGCACACATCTGTTGTCATCAATTATGATTGTAATCAAGCAACAAAGTCAGCTGATCTCAGAAACACAATCCAGGAGCAGAAAAGGTGGGACCTCAGCTCTTCCATCACACTTGGTGTCAAGACAGAATTCAAAGTAGGGATCCCCAGTATCGTGTCCGGAGGTGTTGAGATCAGCACGGAGATCATGTTTCAGGCCTCAGGTGGAAATTCTGTGACAAAAGAAATCTCCCACTCTCTTACAGTGAGCCACCCTGTCCCTCCAAACCACTCCTGCACAGTGCGAATGGTGGGTCATAAGTATAAGACAGACATCCCTTTCACTGCACGCTTCAGACGCACCTACAGGAACGGGAAAACCAAATGGACGTCCATCTCTGCAAAGTACGACAGCATCGCGGTTGGGGAAGTTCATGCTGTGGTAGATCGGTGTACACCTGTAGGTAACGCCACCCCTTGCCCCCAGAGAACGTCATGAGATAGTTGACAATCAGTCTGTAGCATCATTAAAACTCTCATGTAATTCTGATTCTAATTCACAGTCTGTTCCACAAAAACAAATGTGTGTCGATACAATACCTTAGATATGTATACAAATACACATTCAAACATATATCATGTATAACTTTGACCAAAGGTCGGTCATTTGAGTCAGGCAACATGTGTCACTTTGTTCTTCATTAACAATTCTTGTGTTACTTTGGCAGTGTTCTTCGTATGGTTACTGTCCTGGAATATTCCTCATTTTATCATCCAGTAGTTTGGTTTATTCCCAGACATCCATGCTGATATCTGTAAATGTCATCTCTCCAACACCACTTGCTCTCATGCTTCACTGTCAGGACTATGCATTCACTGTGCTAGTCCTGGCCAGGTTCACACCAAACACGCTGGAGTCTGACAAATTTATCTTGTTTAAAGATTGCAGTCTCAATATAAATCAGGCCTCTTTTCAGGTTTCTTTAGCAAAAATTCATCTTGCAATTTTGTGCCGCAACATAAAACAAGCTGTTTTTTTTTTCCTTTGGGTGCTGTGCATATAGGTTGATGTTATGAACGATAACCCCTGTGCCAAGTCTGAAACACTTCAGTGTTTGTTTATCACCAGTAAATTGTCTGTCTAATAAAAACAAATGTGTGTGAAGACAATACCTTGGAAATGTATACAAATACAAATTCAAACAAAAGTGTTCTATTTAATTTACACAAAAAAATCCACAACAAAATTAAAATTAAATGTGCAAAGACAATACACTGGAAATACTTTGTCAAAATACGTTCTGTTTTACATATCAAAATAAAATATGATGTCCACCTTTGAAAACCTTGTCTCCTCTGTTTTAGTGACCATTTAATTTGCTTAACTAATGTTTTTGTGCAGAAAGGAAAGGAACCACAGTGGGTACTACAGTATACAGGCACAGTGAATGTTGTTCCTCTTAGAATTGCTCAAGTGATGTTGGCAGTGTTCTTTGGATGGTTGTCACGGCAACAAGTTCCTCTTTGTCTGCAGACTGGGAGTCATGCAGCCAAATAGCCTCACAGTCCCACCTCCGTGCTTCACTGTCAGGACGATGCATTGACTGTGGTAGTCCTGGTCAGTTTCATGCCAAACAAGCTGGACCTAATTTGAGCCCTGCTTTTAAATATATAGTCCTTTATATAGTTATTTTACAGTGGAAAAAATCTGGAAAAGTTCAGAATTGTTCTATATTTTTGAAAAACACCAAATCATAAAAATTACAAAAGTAAACTGTGAATGCAAATGTGTCCTGTAAGACCAACATTCAAAACCTGGAATACTCATAAAATTCCATTTTTTTCTTTCAAGAAAATTAATTCTAAAGACGTGAAATACAATATAAATATCATATTGCTTTAATATTTAACAGAAAGCAAAGAGATGCAAAATGTGTGCAAAAAGATGCATCCAGACAGGTCTGCATTACTGGATGGCGTTCAGGTGGCATACTTGTCCTGGTCATAGATTTCCTCCAAAGAAATGGCAGCATGCTTCAGATGGTTATCATGCTGTAATATTCCTCTTTCTCTGCAGACTGGGAGTCATCTTTGGCTCTCATGCAGCCTGATATCATCTCTCCAGACTCTTTGATTTGGCTCTCTGTCTCTAAAACTTCCTCTAGCTTATTGTTAATGAAATCCCATTCATGTGCTGTATATGTCATGCACCTGCAAGTGTTGCACAGGGGATACCTTTGGCATTTGTTTTATGAGCTATGAAGACAAACATACATGTAGCTGACAGTGTTTTGAAGCTAACAATGTCATAAGAAACAAAGTCATCTGACAGAGCGCTGAAGTTTTGAGACTGAAAGAAAGAAAACAAGACACTCATTGTTAGGCCAACATAATGAGACATTTAGTTGTGAGGCAACCATGTGGAAAACAGGTTGGTGAATTATTGATAGTTCATAAGACAAGAAACAAATCATGTCTTTATTTCTGTGACTGACTTCGTTAATAGGTCAACTATCTGTGGTATCTGTCAAAGGAGGTGGCCACTGTTTTTGAGGTGAGTTTTAAAGGACAAAAGGTTTTTTTTTTTAAACATTTGGATTTAATCAGTGGTGTAGGATCTGACAGCTTCAACCACAACATTAACTTACTGGATGTAACCCCAGTTGTATACAAGAAACAGAGGTTTGTGACATTAGCCTATGTGGTGAATTTGATGTTGTTGATGGCAATAAGCAATGACAACTTCAAAAGGGCAGAAAAATGGTGCTCATTGTCAATATTAGCATTAGTCTTCTCTGAGTTTGACCAGTCAGCATTGAGTACTGTCCCTAGAGTGGGTGCTTTAGGTTTTTCTCTATTGATAAGACACTGTTCCTGAAAAATAGCACACATTTCCCAAAACATTGCACCTTATTTTCTTTATTCAGACACAATTCGCGAAGCACTGCACACTTGTGTCAAGAGCGCACTTAATTGTCAAAATTTCAGTTCTTTCAGCCTGGTCATACCTCAGGACCTCATCAACATCACTAGCTATGTTTTCTCTGGAAAGAAGGACCTAGTGTGTCTGATCCAACCCTGACATGCATCAACAGAAACATCACCACATGCCAAGACCACTGATTGATAGAGATTTTCCCAAAGTATGGCTGCTGCTCATATACCTTCCACCTCCATGTAGAGAAGAATTCTTCTATAGGATTCAGAAAGGGAGAATATGGTGGCAGAAAAACCACAATAATGTACATCTTGTATTAATTGAGTTTTGAGGCACAGTTTTGGTTGGAATTCAGTTTTGTTTATTGGAATCCATTTGACAGTCGCTAATAACAAATAAAGCACTTGTCAAACTGTATACACAAGAATAATAAAAAGCATTAAGCCAAGGAGTCAATGGGTTGTTTGGATTAGCAGTCAGAGGTGAAGTGTTTCAAATAAAGTGGTGAATAATGACCAGTACTAACCATTGTCAAAGCTGAAGCCAAGTAGGAAAAAATTAAAAAATAAATTTACTTTCAAACTGAATTGACAAAAAAAAAACATTTAAAAAAAAGGCAAACTCCAACAGTCATTAAAAATACAAATAAAATGTAAACCATTGCAGTATTGAAGAGCTGTGGGCTCTTTGTTCATTAAAAATGCTGTGTTTTGTGTCAGTCAACTTGTACACTCCAGGTGTGTTAGACAGATAATAACACATTATTCTCTGCTAGTTGGCTTTTATGTTAATGTATTAGATGTTTGTGTTCATAACTTAGCAGAAATCTAACATGAATGAGGCTACAGTATTGAAAATCATTGTTGTCTATGGTGTTGTCTTTCTTCAAAAGCCCTGCATTTTCACATTTTAGAGAAAAGGCATTAGTTTTTTTTTTGTGAAAGCTAATGGATAAATCTCCCCATGACTCTCTTGTTAAAGGTAAAGAAAAGTTTTTGCAGGTATATTCTTACAAAAAACAAGCTCATGTTGTTCATTTTGGTCACTATTATCTGAGAAAAGCACTGAAATGCAAACTGAGTCGATCTAAATGTCAGGAAGGGAAGTATGATGGGATGCATCTTACCCTAATTTACCCTACATTGTATTAGTGTGGTTTTCAGCCTTCTAAACAATTCCTATTATTGCATTTTTGCTCCTATGATTGTATATTTGAACAGATTTAATAAACATATGAAGACAGCAGATAAAATGGTCTGGTTGGGCAAATAATTACTTTTCCATTAATTTTTAACACATGCATATTGAGTTTGTGAGACATTTTCAAATTTTCTTTAGATGTTGGTTGAAAATTCATTGTTTGTGGCTCCATCCATCTTTCAGGGGCACAACTTGGCGTCGGTCACAGGTTGGCATCGGTGCACCTCGGCTTGCACCTGGCCAACCTGAACGCTGTTGTACGTCCCGGTGATGATCACCGTACGGACCTCCCCGGTGCCATATTTGCGTTTTAAGCGTGCTGTATAAGGGATGTTGAGTTTGTGCTTGTAACGCATCATAGTTGCAGTGCAGGTGCGGTTTGGTGGAGCGCTGAGCTCCACAGAGACAGTATCAGTGATGGATTCCACCACTGAGCCTCCCCTGTTGAACTGCAGCGTCAAATCAGTGCTGATCTGAATGCCTTTTTTGGCGATGAATGGGATGCCTGCTTTGAAAGTGGTTGTAACACCAAACCTGACAGAGTAGGTGTTGTCCCACCTCTGCTCCACCTGATACGTCTTGGACAGGCTGTCTGTTTTCACCACTGGGGTGCATTCATAGTTGGTGATGGCTGTTTCCCGTATGATCTCTGGAGGATAGCTGATGATTTCAGATTTATCAGTGTTGTACACGACTTTCTCGATCTGCTGGCTGACTATATTCTCATTGATGGTCAGGACTTGGTAGCTTCTGTAAGAATATAAACCACCCTTCCAAGGCAGGTAGAAGACGTTGTCTTGAGTCACCACCTTCCCAAGTCCATATTTGTTCTTGCCTACATAGACCTCCACTCCTGGGCAGGTCCGGACTGCATTCTGGACTGGTGACCCGTTGGAACTGTCCTTCCACTCCAGAGTCTCAAAGTTGTCTTTGTTCACCAGGACCTCAAAGGGGAAACCACGAAGTTCTTTTTTGTTTTTGGGATAGTTGCAAAAAAGACCCAAGCTGGGGGTATAAAAGCCGGCTTCACACTTGTATTTGCAGATATAATCAGTGCGACGGGCGTCATCGTTGTAAATTGAGACGGCGTCGTTGGGGAGCGAGTTGTTCCAGGTCACCCACTCCAAGATGGTACCATCATCTGACACAATAGAGGAAGAATCGAGTGAGTTCTTCTGTGCCACTGACGCTTCAGCTGCACTTTCAGGACTGCTCTCGATGTTCAGTAAGGAAGCTGGATGTAAAAGGGGAAAAGAGCACATACACGAAGTGAATGTTTGTTTTCAATTAAGATTTGTTGCAGTGTATAAGAAAATGTAAGGGTTGGTTATTTGGTCCACAACTTTGTTCCAAGCTGAATAAATATGTCATAGATTGCACGTTAAACTAAAGTTTGTATCGAAATTCATGGTACCCAGAAGGTTTGAAACTCTATGACTTATGTGATCCTCTGGCTTTTCCTCTGTTGCCACTACAAGGTTGACATTTGTGCTTATTAGAGAACTATTTCAGCAGTATTTATGGTTTACTGGGTCAGTCTATCTCAGTTTCTAATGACAGTTTGTTTACCATGTCTTCGCTCCTTGCTCTTGTCCAGGTCCTGTGGTGCAGCTGAGGATAGAGCTACTAGGGTCAGCAGCAACAGCAGCAACAGCTTCATCTGGAGGTAAAGTAAGGAACAACATCATTGTTATTTAACAGAAATATTTAGAATTTTCTGCTGAACTACCAAGAAACCAAAAAGCAGTGAGGCTGAGGTTGGAACATCCAAGCTTTTTTGCAGGACTTAGAAGAAGAGGAAGCAAAGTTATAGCTCTAGATTTTGAGAATGTCAACATAAATGGATGAATTATATTATAAACCTTCTTCATATACACGACCAGTCAAAAGTTTGGATGCACCTTCTCATTCAGTGGTTATTATTTGATCATTTTATACACTGTAGATTAATACAGAAGACATTAAAACTATCAAAGAGTACATATGGAATTATGTTGTAAACAAAGACGTGTTAATCTTCAGTATTAATCTACGATGTAGAAAATAATACACATTTTAAAAAAGCACAGAATGAGAAGGTGTGTCTAAACTTTTGACTGGTAGTGTACAGTCTACATGTGCTTTACCTCATTAACAAAGCATTTCTCCGATGGTTTCACAATATCAAACTGAGGTGAAAATACAAACAACAGCATTTGCAAAGGCACAACCAAATCAAAACAACAAAAGTAACAACAACAGTGCTAGCCACTCTTCCACTGTGCCGCCCAGCAATAACATTATATTACATAATCTTCTCACAGCTGGGGCACCAAAAACTACAGCAGTTTTCCAACATTAAAATACATTTTCTGGACTTTTGTTCTAAACTTTTTAACGTTGGATGAAGGAAATATACATGTGTATTTGACCAACGCAAATTAATATTATACTCTGATAAAAGCACATTAATTGAAAACATTAGCTGTGAAAATGTCTGTAATTATACAAGATATTGCTAATTTAACAAACTAATTTCTGTAAAATTAGGGAACCAATGTTCCTTTTTCTGTGAATTGTCACTGATTGTATCTAATTTTAGGAATATATTTATAGTGGTAAACTTGAATTGCACAGTGTCATCTAGTAATTTTTTTTTAAATGCCTAAAAATAGTTTTTGTCAGAAAATTTCTAAGAGAAAAACAAAATGAATATTTATGGATATTCACAGTTAAGATTTTCAATGTTATTTCACATTTACACATGTAAATTCAACTATATTCCATATTAGCAAATATGGGAGAAATGCTTAAAAAAACTAAAATCCTATAAACAGGTTCAGTGGCACAAAAGAAAACAGCATATTTACATTAGTTTTAAATAATACCAACAACAGAAAACAAACAAAATATTGAATCAAGAGAAATATTTGGTAAATACATGTATGACAAACTGTACTAGATACATTTATTAGAACTGAAATAACATTAAAAATATGCAATGAAATATGACAAAAAATGTCAAAAACACTTTTGCCAGAACAGAAGACTAACATATTACCTTTGCTGTCCAAATGGCTCCCAGTCAGTTTGTTTCACGGCAGGTAAGCAGCAGCTGCAGAAGAGTGAACCTGGACATATGTGTAGGTTATTATATACACAGCAGATCAAAGACAATGTGAGCAGGAAATATTACAGGGATTTTCCCTCCTGATACCATATCTGCAACCAGGAAAGTAGTAAAAGTCTGAATGTGACTGATTTTATTGTGTATTTACATTGGTAATAAACTTAGCTAGTCATTTAGCAGTATCGTGTAAGGACGGATGATTACAGTACCAGAGAGTCCCAGAGAAAAAGGCTGGACGTTGGAGTGTTAATTATTAAAGAAAATCAACAAGTCTTTTCCTGGCCTGAGCTGGCACTGTGGTCTGCATGGTGTGTTTTCCCTTTACTGTCAGTCTGAATTAAATATAAGACTCTAATGTGAGATTTTACCTGCTAAAAGGTGTAGAGATGTGAAAAACTGTATTATGAACAGGGCTTCCTCTGCTGCTATAAAGTAGCTACTCCAGGAAAAGTACTTTGGAACAGCCCTTACCGTGCTTCACAGTCAGGACTAAGCATCCACTGTGGTAGTCCAGGTAAGGTTTACGTCAAACTGCATGAGACTGAGGGTCATTTAAGGACGGCCTGAACCGTTGTGCATGTTGCAGCCACAGGAACCGTCTCTGTAGAATTACCTTTTGGGCTGGTTTTCAAGTAGTATAAAGTACCTTTTCCAGGGAAGGTACTTCAGAACGGCCTTTACTGAACCAGCATTACCATCAACAACATACAAAAACATTCATGGTGCATCTCTAAATTTCATCTCTCCAACACCTTTTGGATTTATGCATCCCCATGTCTTCACACTCCCACCTCTGTGCTTCACAGTCAGGACTATGCTTTCACTGTGGTGCTATAGCTGCTTCCATACCTCATGATTGCTACTGCAACTGTGATTTTAGTTGATCTTGGTGAGAAATGTCATCTCCCAAACAATGTTTGCACTCTTGCAGCCCCATATCATCACACTCCCACCTCCATGCTTCACTGTCAGGACTATGCATCCACTGCTGTACTCCAGGCCAGGACCACACCAAACATTTTGACCTCCATCTGAGCCCTACAACTTTATGCTCACAATATTAGTGCAGTTCAGCTAATTAGAAATCACAACTGTATTCCATTTTATTGTAATGAGCACAGGTTTTCCAACTAATGTGTCAGGTGGATTACTTTTTCTTGTGGTTTCTACTTGGAGGCCTGTATTTACATTATATTTCTTCTAAATTATTTGTTTTTAGTTGTTCATCGGAGAAAATGCTGTTCTGTTCAGCTGTTCAATAAATAAAGCTGGTGGTGTTTTTTTTATAGTGTTGCATCCTAATATGGGCTGTATAATGTGTAATGTATGCAGCTGAGGTTATAGGACACTTTGACATACATACTTTAACCACAAGCAGCGGCTTTATCTCATCTTTATAAACTAATAAAATATGGATGTCCTTGTTCTTCTTTTAGTGAGACCATAAGGAAGCACAAAAGGGAAAAAGAGTACGAGGAAGTATCACGTAGAAATGAATAAACACATAGTCAGCATGTTTTCTGCTTCAGGTTGATAGTTACTGCGATAACCTTTAAGGTATGGCGTTATCAGGTTCTTAATTACACCTGAGAATATTGACTTCCTCCTAAACAACATGTTCATTGGGTAGTCCAGTAGAGAAAGTTGTATCTGCCTCCAGCTCAGTCATAAAGTCATGCTGTGTGCAGAGGCAAGTGCTGTCAATAGTTTGCTGAATAACTTTTTCAGAACTTTGAGCTTTACAAATACTTATTATCACTACTATCACTATTATCACTATTTAACCCTCCTGTTGTCTTCATTTACAGCCACCAAAAATATATATTGTTTCCTTGTCTGAAAAAAATTCCAAAATCCAGGAAAAATATCCGCAAATTTATAAAAAATTTGCAAAATCTTCATGAATAAATTCCCAAAAATTCCTCAGAAGTTTCCCTCAATTTTTTTTAAATCCCCAAATTTGGCAAGAAATAAAAAATATATATATGTGTATATATATATATATATATATATATATATATATATATATATATATATATATATATATATATATATATATATATATATATATATATTTACAAAAAATTTATAAAAAATATTCCCAAAAAATCATAAAAATATCTAAAGTGATTAAATATATATCAGTAAAGTTCTAATATTTTCTTTAAGAACATTCAGAAAAAATCAACCAAAATCCAGTGAATTTCACTGGATTTTGGTAGATTTTTTTCCGAATGTTCTTAAAGAAACTTTTTTTTTTACATTTCTTTTTTTCCACCAAAAAATTTTCAAAAATTTCCCAAAAATGTTGAAAATGTGGAAGTTTTCACTGTGAAAATATATTTTTTTCCACATTTTCAAACTTTAAAACGGGTCAGTTTGACCCGCAGGACGACACGAGGGTTGAATGTTAAATGATTCAGAATTGTATCACCTTTTAATAAACTGGCAAGCACAGCATTTTCTTTTATGAAAAATGAAAAGCCAATACTTACAATAGAAGCTCAATGCATGATCATTGTGACCGCAGACAGAGTTGAGAACACCTGTGATTTCCAACATGGTTGAACATGAACATGGTTATAAATGAGCTGCAAACAGCAGAACGTTCTCAGTGTCGAACCAATGAGCTGTGTCTGTTTGCATGCCTTCATCATGGAAAAGAAACTTCACAAAGGATGTGTTACATGGAGCTTGATTACCCTCTAAAGATCAGTGGTAGCACAGTTGTAGCAGTAATCACGAGGTACGGAAGGACCCATAGTACCACTAATCAGTGCTGCAGTGGTCAACAGTGCAATACTTTTACTATCTAGCTGTGATAAACACATGGGAAAGTGTTTCAGACTTGGCACAGGGGTTATCCATGGAAATCTGAGCTTCTGTGACAGCTCAGATAGTGTGAAAGATAACGCCGACACAGTTCCACCTGCAAGAAATAAACCCTTGGTTGTGTTTCGGCACAAAATTGCAAAATGAAACTTGGCTAAACATTCCTAAAAAGAAATCTGATGAATGTTGGGAGCACATTGTTGGGTCAGATGAAGATAAATTTGTGGGGCCTGATCAGGACTACCACAGTGAATGCATCGTCCTGACAGTGAGATGATTTGAGACTGTATGAATTAGCAAAACATGTTGGGGAGAATATATTTATAGATGAACCATGAATGTCCAAAATGCTGGTATACAGTCACATTTGAATCATTTCAAGGGTAATTGATATTGCACAGGAGTGAACTCACTACTGTTGCAGGTGAGTGCTAATTAGCAAATGTTAGCATGCCAACAAGCAAAACAAAGAGAATGAACATGGTAACTGCTAATCTTGCCAAGCATCTCTATGTCTGAAGCACATCCTATGGTCAGATGAAGATACATTTGTTGGGTTCAGATGGAGTCCAGATGTTTGGTGTGAACCTGACCAGGACTACCACAGTGGATGCATAGTCCTGACAGTGAAGCCAAATGCGGGAATGTGATGAAGTGGGTCTCACAAGATGACTCCAATCCACAGAAGCTTGAAGAAGAGGGATATTCCAGTAAGAGAACCATCCAAAGCACAAAATAAATCAAGAGCTTCTGAAGTGAAGTGAGAACTATGACCTGGATAAATACGTGGCCTGACTTGAATCCCAAAGAACACCTTTGGGGTATTTTCAAAGTACAAGGAGAGCAACACAACCACACTGTAAAATGTAATTGTATATCCTACTTAAAATATAAAGTGACCTGAACTTATTTCAGCTTACTCTGTTGAGTTTCTCACTTAAACCTAGTAAAGACTTTTTACTGAGGCAAGTAAACAAACTTGTGAGCAGCAAGTTACCTATACTTTGATATATGAGTGAGCAAGAAGCGTCTGCTCAACCCGGAGAAACTCGGCAGCTTTCGGCCCCATCCGGCATTTCTCGTTGAATGCACATGCGCAGTTGCCCCTGACGCCATGTTTCAATGAGGCGGTCAAATCTCAATCAAGCGGGACGAGACATACTGCTGCATAGTGTCACGGTAAGTTTAACTGGTTTTATTCATAGCAAATGCAGTGTCGTTTTTTTTGTCATGTCAGTTATTCGTTAGTTCAAGTTTGGAGGTGAACTTTATATTATTGATTTAGCCGTGCCTGGGACTTTCAAGCCGAAATTCTGAAGTTTATTTAGTGGCGTTTTGTTGTTTCTCGAGTCGGTCCTCACAATGCCGCGTTTAAATCAAACGTGAGCTAACGTTAATGTAAAGATTAATGTTAGCATTTGAAAGCTAAAGTCAACCAACCCTTCACGTAACGTTACGCGATGCAGAGATAACTGGAGTTTCAATAAACACAGCGTGCTTATTAACGGTTGAAAAAGCAACTCTGCTGATCTTTCAGGGTTACTCTTCAACAAAAAATGAGTTTGTCGTTGTCCATTGCTCCTTTTTAACTTGGTAGAGATGCTTTTAGTTTACTGTTGTCCCTTTTTAAACTGGTCACATATGTTTAACTGATTGGTTTTGTTGTTTCTTTTGTAGGCTTTGATTTCTGAAGACAGAAACCTAGCTATGCATTGGAAGTGTAAGTACTGCTTGTTTTCTTCTGAAAAGAGGGCTCAGTTATTCAAGCACTACCGCTTGAAACATGGGAGCTATGCCAGGACTACTCCAATTCCATGCCTCCACACAGATTGTCTGTGTTCATTCAAGTCATTTAATGCCCTAAAAGGGCATCGAGGTATTAATTGATTGTCCTTAACCACAGAAGTGATGTGTTTGATGTGTTTTTTTTTTTCTCCCCCCCAGAGTACAGATGTTACTGCAAAGCAAACAGCTGTCCTCCGTGGCCTTCCTGTCATCCTTGGAGATGAGAACACAGACTTCTTCAAGACATGCTTTGTAAGTCGTCTATATTACTAAGTTTTTATTCCACACCACAGGATGTCCACTCTATTTAATTCTCCTTATGTTACTTTGATAGCTTTAGGTTAAGTTACTTTACCTCCACACAGCCTCTAATATCAGAATATCGCTTACTTTTAGTGGCTGTCTTGTGTTTTCTGCCGTAGAAATTCAAGATAACATCTGATATGTAATTGTGGCTGTATTTCTGCTATTGTTGTTAGGACTGCGATGACACAGGCATGTCTCACATCCCCATTGGAATCCTGACCATTGTTCCTGAGGACGAACAGCTCTCCCTTGACTCACTGCACCTTCAGACTTCAGGTACCGCAATCATTTTGGAAGGAAGAATTGTGATGGATGACTTTGAAAATCTGCCATGTGCTTGCTCTTTGGACTTACTTACACCCTGAATTTGGAGTACCCTGAACAGCTGAAGTACACCTTTCACTTCATTCAAAGGGTGCTTCTCTCACTTGGACATAAATCCCTAAAACCAAAAATACAATCACTCAAAAATCTTCTGATGCAATGAGTGAATGTAATCATGATGTGACATCTTGGGTCACATTGACACCTTTACCTTATTGGAAAAATGATACTTTTTTCTTGTTTTAGCCTTTTTTGTGGGAAGGAGCCTCATCGCCCTTTTTAGACTACTGAATGGTTTTTATGTTCATGAGGAGAAAAATGAACACCTACTTTCCTTTTAGCTTTTGTTTTTCCTTTTGTGTTGATGCTGAAATGATTGTGGTGATATTGATTACCAGCATCAGGTTCTTTAGCAAGTTATCTCTGACTTAATATATGTTGTAAGTCAATCTCTACTGCACTTCTAAACTCAACCACTAAGAATTTAAATCAGAAAGCTTTTAGCAGTTTTTAGCGGGAGCTGGCTCAAACATAAGAATTACAGTTGCACATTCAGGTGAAATAATGATTTTATTTTGCAATCATGCAATAGGTGGATTGTAAACAGTTGAGCTATGTCTGCTGTTCACTTTATTGATGTTAAGATAAATGTTAGGCCCTGCAATTACTGAGTTTATCTGTAGTTCACACCATAGTCAACAGATATATTAAGCAGGAATTCTCAAAGTTTTAATGACTGAGGGCTGTTTTAGGGACTCAATATTAGATTGAAGGCCGCCCAAGAAAAAACTCGTGTCACTTTTTTTCTGAAAAAAATAGTCTTTTATATTACATGCTTTCTATGTAATACAAAAAAAACATTTTTTAATAATTTTACATGGTTTTATGACTTTTTGGCAAGTTCCTGCAATTTTTGCATTACGGCGTGATTTAGCCTATTTTCCACTTTGTATTGTGATACACTATATTGGGGTTACAAGCCAAATAAGGTTGTTCTAACTGTTAATCAAAATTTTTATTGGAAGCATCCATTTCATGTCACCTTTACTCAGTGGGTTGCCATTGTACCACAGACTGTATGTAAGGTGTGTTCTGAACAAAAAACGTTAAATTATTAAACTTTGTTTCCATTCAAACTGTTGTCTTTATTTGTTTCAATAGCTTATCACTTTAAGTTCATCTTACTTGAACATATCTAGCCAATCGGTTTCCTGATATTTTGCTAGTAAGGTGAATGCTTAAACTTGTAAAGTTAACTTATTTTTACGAGTACTGCTTAATTTATATAACTCAAATTTAAGTAAGCAAAATTGACATTTTATAGTTACACTATCTAGTGATTTTGAGTTAACTTTACTCAAGTTTACTGGCACTGTATGAGTTGTCTGAATTTATATTTTATAGTTAACCTAACTAATGATTTTTAGTTAACTTCACTCAAGTTTACTGACATTATCTGAGTTGTCTAAACACAGTTATTTTCAGCTTTAAGAACTTAAACTGAATTATCTACTTTACTTGGGAATTTTGAGGCAATCGGTTTCCTGACTTTTTTTAAGTAAAGTCAACTTATTACATTTTGCAGTGCAGCTGAAAGGAACAGTCTGAACATCTCTGCATTAATTTGGTATCGTCCAATGTAGAAGAAAAATTATCCTGGACACAGGAAGTATTGCATTTAACACACTAAAATTAAAAGCGGCGTGTTGTAGGTTTGCAGACTTGTGTGTTAAAGTTCACACGTGCACAACAGCCAGAATTCTCACTTTCACACTGATGTCACTGAAGCAGGGCAATAAAAAGCCTTCCACTGATTGTGTCGTATCTTTATCTTTCTGTTTTCTTCAATAGGTAAACCATTCTGTTCCCTGCTATATCAGGGGGAAGTGCAGGTTTATTCTCTTATCAGTTTGTTCACATTAACCCTACATTTTATGATTCATGGTCACAGTTTCCCCCTGATGAGACCTGAGACTCTGCTTTGGGTCCTTCAGGACACATTCATGTTTGTTTATGCATTTCCTTGTGTTTAATGCTTCTTTTTACAACAACTTGCTCCTCTGTTCACTGTTTCTGAGCCATGCTGCATTTACTTTATTCATCCAGTAGCTTTGATTTTCCTCTCAGTCTAAAATTCATTCATTCAGAATTATTTAAAATATGTCCAAAGCACTAAAAAAACGTCTAAACTGGCTCAAGAATTGTCAAGAATTACTAGAAAACTGCACCAAATTACTATAAACTAGATCAAAATTACTCTAAATCTGTTCAAAATGACAATTTTAAAGTCATTATGTGCAGTTCAATTTATTCACAATCTGATGATTCAGCTAGGAATGAAATATATACTGTAAATACATCCTTTATTTTCCTTTTTGTTTTTAAATTATTATCATTATTATTATATGCCAGGGCCATAATTGCACTCAACAGACAAAAACTAGACACACACACAATTGTGCAATAACAGGAACACAGTGATGACTTGTGGTATGAATGTTGTGTGGTATGTTTCTTATGTTAGTTTTTTATTGTTCTTTATTATTTATTATGCTGCTACCTATGCACCTTAAGGAATGCACTTTTTAAATTTCGTTGTACTGGTACAATGACAATAAAGGAATTCTATTTTTTTTTTTTAACCATAGTTGAGTTCAAAGGTGATGCAAAGGGGGCTGCACAGTGGTGTAGTGGTTAGCACTTTCTCCTTGCAGCAAGAAGATCCCTGGTTCACGTCCCGGCTTTCCCGGGATCTTTCTGCATGGAGTTTGCATGTTCTCCCTGTGCATGCGTGGGTTTTCTCCGGGTACTCCGGCTTCCTCCCACAGTCCAAAAATATGCTGAGGTTAATTGATCATTCTAAATTGCCCGTAGGTGTGAATGTGAGAGTGATTGTTTGTCTCTGTATGTAGCCCTGTGACAGACTGGTGACCTGTCTAGGGTGTCCCCTGCCTTCACCTGAGTCAGCTGGGATAGACTCCAGCCCCCCCCCATGACCCTAGTGAGGATTAAGTGGTGTATAGATAATGGATGGATGGATGGGTGATGCAAAGGTCTTTTTCATTCTAGTTTTATTCGGCATCTTCTTAGCTGCTAACTTTCACACCAAAGCTGGACTAACTATTTATTCTAATCTGGTGGTAACTAACTAACTAACTAACTAACTAACTAACTAACCAACCTTGTTGTGTTTTATCTCCAGATGAAGCTCTCAGTGTCGTTGCTGCTGGTCCTGCCGGCTCTATGTTCCACCAGCCTTCCTGATGTTATGAGCAGCACAGGGGAAACGCACGGTAATAACAGTTTGTTTATCCCTTTAACACTTATGGATGTAAATAAATGTGCTAGAATTAGAATGAAAGGCAGGAGTTCAGTAGAGCAAACGTGTAAAAGAGCAGTAAAAGATACAGCAGTTTGTCATACCACACGAAACTGATAAGAACAAGCAATAATTAAACTACATCCAAACATCTGAAGTAGCTCCTGTGTTTCTGGGTTCTAACTGATAATAATTAATCGTTTTAGTTTGTTGGTTTTACAGTGCAGCTTTAATTAACCCTCGTCTCGTCCTGTGGGTCAAAATTGACCCGTTTTAAAGTTGGAAAATGTGGGAAAAAAAACATATTTTCACAGTGAAACTTCTAATGTCCACATTTTCAACATTTTTGGGGAAATTCTGAACATTTTTTGGTGGAAAATAAAGAAACGTTAAAAATGATTCTTAAGAATATTCACATAAAAATCAACCAAAATCCTGTGAAATTCGCTGGATTTTGGTTGATTTTTTTAGAATCAAAATTAGAATTAGAATGGCTTTATTGTCATCATACATGGCATGACGAAAATATAAATAGCTTCCACTGGACGGTGCACAACAACAAGCAATAAGTGATAAAATATCAACATTAAATAATAAAATCAAATGTACATATACAACAAAACAACATTAAAAATGCCAACGTGTGCAAAGGAGGCCAGATATTTACAATATGGGAGGTAAATGAAATGGAATAAGAACCAGTAGTAGTAGTTTTTGTGAATGTTCTTAAAGAAAATATTAGAAGTTTTACTAATAGATACTAGATATTTTTAGGATTTTTTTTGAAGATTTTTACTCATTTTTGGAACATATTTACAAGAATTTTATTGCCAAATTTGGGGGATTTATTTTTTTAAATAAAACTTTTAAGGGAAACTTGTAAGGAATTATTGGAATTTTCTTTCTGAAGGTTTTGCAAATTTTCATAAAAGTAGGGAATTTTTTTGCTGAATTTTTGGATTTTTTTCAGACAAGGAAACAATATTTTTGGTGCCAGTAAATGAAGACAACAGGAGGGTTAATATTCAGTTTTCGAAATTCAAATTCAGTTCTCGTAGTTCAACTTGGATTCAATTAAATTTTAATTCCTGTGATTCAAATTAAATTCTTAGTTAATTAATTCTGTCTCAAGAGGCACATATTTCTGCTCACATTCCTTAAACACAAGAGATAATCTGTTATAACTGTTGACATAAATACAAACCAATGAATTAATCCTGTATGTACGAAATATGTCCAGCAGATGGCGCTGAAAGATCACTAACTATTCCATTAAAGTCTTCAGTTCATCTCATGCATCTAATTCTGATCTTAAATTACATATTTAAGATATGTTACAGTACCGATGTTGATCCTTTTCACACATAAATGGAATTGTTACAAATAAAATCATTGCTTATGTGTGTCTGTGTGAACTTATAAATGATCAGTTTTTTGTTTCCTGAAGGAATGAATGAGTGAAATTAATATTCATTTTGATAAGAAATCATTAAACACTACAACCCCTTAGCCGTCTCCACTGATGAACCCCATAATAATCCAGTTAGGGTCTGCTGAGAATCCCCAAAAGCCTTCTTTCACATTACGGGAAAAAATGATTTACGCAATAAATGTTACATAAAAGGAACTCTATATAAATAAAAACTGAGATACTAAGGAAATCCAACACTGCCAAAAAAAAGGGTGATATTTCAGTAGTTTTGCACCAAAAATTGCAGTAATACAATTCAATTCAATTTTATTTATATAGCGCCAATTACAGTCAAATTGTCTCGAGACGCTTTACAGAACCCATATGCCTGAACCCCAGAGCAGCCCTAAGGAGACAGTGGCAGGAAAACACCCTTTAACAGGGAAAAAATCCTCGAGCAGAACCCGGCTCTAATGTGGGGGAACCATCTGCTGCTGGCTGGACGGGTTGAGAGGGACAGAAGAGGTAGAGAGGTAGAGGTAGAGGGATGGAGGTAGAGAGGTAGAGGTAGAGGTAGAGGAATAGAGGTAGAGATAGAGGGATGGAGGTAGAGGGACAGAGATGGAGGGATAGAGGTAGCAGTAGAGGGGTAGAGGTAGAGGTATAGAGGGATAGAGGTAGAAGGATAGAGGTAGAGGATTAGAGGTAGAGAGTAGAGGGGTAGAGGTAGAGGTAGAGGGGGAGGGATGGGAGAAGAGGGGAGGGGAACAAGGAACATATAACACAGTGGGATACATGTATGATCAGATAGATGATACATACAAAGTACAAGCTAGCATTGACATTGATTATAGTTTACTGCTATGATGTACGGCTCTGACATTAAATATACTACATATATAGCTGGTGGTAAATTCAAAAATATGTAGATGAGTAAATCAAGTATAGTGAGGGTGATGCAGAGTAGATTGATGGAAATGGGCAGCTGGAAGCAGTGGGCTGGAGGAAGGTCAGCAGCAGCAGCATCCCACAGATGGAGATTAGACCAGTTGGTGGGAGAACCACCACAGATCTGAAGCATCCAGCTCTGGGATCAGGGACACTCGGAGAAAGGACACAGGGAGAAACAGAGTGAGTGTAATGCAATAATGATATATATACTGTATATTAAATATAATGGTAGATAGAGAAGGGCTCAGTGCATCCAGAGAGGTCCTCCAGCAGCCTAGGCCTGTAGCAGCAGAACTAGGGGCAGAACTAAGGGACGTCCAAGAGGAAGACTCCAGCTGACCCCCTCAGGGTCCCCCAGTCAGTCCTAACTATAAGATTTGTCAAAAAGGAAGGTTTTAAGTCTGGTCTTAAAATTAGAGAGGGTGTCCACCTCCGGAACCCAAACTGGGAGCTGGTTCCACAGTAAAACAACAGAAAGTAATCATCAAATAAAAATACAGTACTTTTCAATAATTAAAATGCATTTTCCAGACATAATACAACAATCATTTGCATTTTCTTTTTTTTTTTTTTAGCTTTTTAATCTTAAATGAAGGATATTTGCATATGGAATAAAATATTGCATTTTAAACATATCAAAAATAAATGTAATATAATATAATAAAACTATTATATCTATATATTTATGCTTCTAGGTGTTATACACTGATGAAAACATGAATTTAACATCTTAATTGTGAATACTTATGTAATTATACAAGATATATTTGACAAAACTATGTTTAAAAAAAAAACCCATTAATGCTTTTTCTGTTATCTGTCACTAACTACATCTAATTTAAATTTATTTAGAATATTAAACTTGAATTTAGCAATTTAATTAATTTAATTAAGCAAAAAGAAATTTTTTAATAAATATTTTTGAATTTTTAATGTAAAAAAACAATTATTCTTTTTCTGTTAATTGTCTCTAATTATATCTAATTTAAAATTTTCTTTACAATATTAAACTTGAATTTAGTGGCTAAAAGAAATATTTTTAATAAATATATTAGAACTTTTTATATAAAAAAGTAAAGTTTTCTTACAAAAAATTTAATTTTAATATTTTCACCGTGACATGATTTTTTTTTATGCTACTTTACATTACACATGCAAATTCAGAATGATTTTTATTCTTTTTATTTTTTAAAAATTGATATTATTGTGCTTTTTTAACGAAATACTGAAAAAAATAAAATTAAAAAGGAATAAAAAAAACAACAGTTAAAAATTCTGAACAGCGAAATAGGCCAATAGGAGCAAAATTAATGTAAAAAAATTAAAATGAAATCTAAAAATTAAGAGTGATGGTTTTTAATGAAATATCCCTTTAATTTCTGGTTCACTGTTGAGAGTTTAGATGCTGAAAATGAACTAAGAGACTCATAAACAAACATTTATCGCAGTTTATTAGTTTTTAAGTGTGTAATACTCTGAAGGTCGCTGACACAGAGTGATAGTTTTGATAATTTTCCACCTTATCAGTGTGTTTTCTCTTACGTTAATAATCCTGAATCTTATCTGGCCTCATTTTGTAACCAGTGCTGAGATCAAGGCTGCTCTGAATTATCTTCTTCATTTTCGCCTGCAGCTTCTTTTTGCTGCCTGAAGTTCAAGGCCTGGAAAACATCCACAGATCCAGTCAGAGTTTCTGAATCGAGATATGAGTTTTGGCACCAGAAAATAAATGCATATTTCTCATAATAAGAACAAATTATAATACTAATCCAATATTAATTAATTTAAAAATATAATACAGGCTGAAAGTAACACAGCTGCTGCAGCCAAAGAAGGAAAAGCTGCCAACTATAAAAGCTATTACACATTATTAGGGCACAAATAGATCTGACTGTAGCAAAAAAAATTTAGATGTCACCTGTTTTTATGGCGTGTGAGATAATTTCAGCCTTTTTCATTCAGCTGCAGCCCTGTGGGTCTAAATAAACATTTAAAATAATCATTCAAACTAGCAAGATGGTGTAAATCTGATGAGGTCAGAGAGCTTTAGTGCTTCATCAGCTTCTATTTTAGGATTTTATAAAGATAAAATGGTTTTGGAAATCCTTGCAGGAGAAAAACAAAGCAATGAATGAATTTCCTTCCATGGAGAATTTACATCTATAATATTTGTGTACATGAAATAAAGAAAAGATATTGTAAAGTTAAGTTATTCTCTCAGATTCATAAAGTACTGCTCTATGCAGATGACTCCACGCTATTGTTAGATATTTCCGAGTGGGCATCAATGGTAAAATGGACCTAAAAAGAAAGTAGACCAGTCTTTACTGCACACCTACACCAGAAGAAACCCAAATGTAACCCACTGTTGTCATTTGAAAGGAAATTACTCATACTTTACTACTTCTAAGATCCAAAAAAGACCAGTACACGCACTAAATTTGCTGGAAATCCATGGTTACATTATTTAAAATGTCATTCTAACTGGAAAAAGACACCAAGAACCCCATATCCCAGTTTAACCAATCAGCAGCCTGAGGTCGGTATTATTTACCACCCTAAACATGTCTCTAAAATAGGTTCTACAGGGTTGGTTTTGGTGGTTCAGAACATGCATTAAGGTTCAGGCTAACCTGAAACTGCAAGTTCCTGCAGTTAAAAATGGCTTATTGACACATGTCCATTTAAATCTTGGCTTTTGTGGTCTACTGTTCTATGCAGACGATTCCACACTATTGTCAAATATTTTCGACTGGACATTAATGCTAAGATGGACTTAACATAAACCGCAGGAAACCCAAGTGTAACCCAAAATTGTCATTTGAAAGGAATGTACTTATACTTTACTACTTCTTAGATTCAAACATGCACTGAATTTGATGGAAACTGAGGCTTACTTTTTAGAAATGTTCATCTAATTGCAAAAACACACTAAAGAAACCCATCTGCCCTTTTCACTGCACCAGTTTGTGTTTGTAGGTCAAAGTCAGACTGAGTGAAGGTGCTCAGTGTGTTTTATGATGGAGCCATAAAGCAGCTATATAAACCTGGAGGTTAGCGGAGGTGGATTCACCGGAGAGCGACGGGAAGGTGAGTGCTGTTCAGTCTGTTTTCACCTTCAATCAGCCTCAGACATCAAGGGAATGCAATCAAAAATATGTATTCACACTTTTTTAAAAAAATATGCAAATTATATCATATTTTCAAATTTGATTCATGAATATGTGTAACGTAAAAGTAGCTTCATCCGATATCTCAAGAGATAATCTACTATTTCAGTGCCTCTGCCTGTATTTTTAAAAGATATATTATTATATTTACCATCTAATTATAAGTAAATAATAAATCAAAGTTAATAATAAGTAGTTGAATTAGTGCTTTTACATAAATTTGAAATGGCCAAATAGGAATTATATATTTTTTTAAAACTAACTGGTAATCTTTAAAAACAAGTAATAATTACGGTTTTCACAATATTACTGCTACTTAGTCATTGGGTGTTAATACATAAATTAACTAATAATATTTTCTCATAAGCCTAAATAACAAAATGTAAAATTTGAAGTGGAAATCACAAGAGAAAAAAATCTCATAATTTCTGAGATATACTACTTAATATCCACAGTGAAAAGTCAAGTCAATTTTTAACCAATTCACCTGACTAATTTAGATATTAAAGTTAAGACTATGACGTGATATACATAATTATAATACTAAAATTACAAGTACAGTTGAAGTATTACAATGATTAAGAAGATGTAGTGTAACAGTCAAGATAAAACATACAATAAAGTCAAATGTGTCACAAGTGCAAATTTACTTTAATAACTGCATTGTTATTAATGCTGATGGAATTAAAGGTATTAGAGGAAATTCAGAATAAACACAAAAACCTTTAGAGCTTTTGGTTGTAAATATTGCTATAATTGTTGTACTTGTAAGTCAAAAGTGTCGTGCAGTGATGGTGGTTTGTTGTACTTTGGATAATAATTGCTGATAATGTGTAACACGCTGAAAGACTGAAATGATACTTACAACTACCAAACACTGATTGCATCTGGGGCATTGTAAATAAAGGTGGAATAATCCAGTAATAGTTTGTTAAAAGGAAGCTGTGTTCCGACCATGTTGGGCTTGAAGTGTTTTGCGTTTTGGCCTCCAGATGAAGCTGTCGGTGTTGCTGCTGTCGGCCCTGCTGGCTCTTTCTGCAGCCAGTCTACAGGACATCGTGAAGAAGAGCTCGCAGCACAGGAAAGGTGAGATTCTCAAGTATATATCATATTTTACATATCTAATCTGTTAAACTCCAAGCAGTTTCTGGGAGTTTTTCTGGTCCTTCATATTTTCTAGAGGCAGAAAGAACTTAGAACACCATTGGCCATAAAAAGAAAGAATAAAAGCTGAATTTATTTGATTATTGGTTTTACAAAAACCAAAACAATGTAATAAGTATGTCCAAAATTTTGTGCCCGCTGGTGCTACAAACATCTTTAAAAAATGGTGGCTCCAAATGCACTGGATATTTTCATATTTTGTTTCCAAACTCGTGTTCTCTGAGTAAACACTGCCTAAGCACAACAAAAACGCTCACAATTTTCATCATTTGACTCTTAGTTGCAACAGAGTCACTAATGGCTTCATAGTTTCATCAGGAAATGCAAACTTTTTGAATGAGATGTGTGTAATGAAGATTTTAAGCTTAGATCTAATTATTTTTCCCCAATGAAAGCACTTATTATGGATTAGTAGTTTGAGAATCACCTGAAAGTTAAAAATACGGTTTTACAGTTTCTGGTGCTGATAAATGGTGAAGTTTTGGTGAATATTTTGAAGACCACATGACCTTTAAACCCACCAGTGCATTTTGGGGGTTATAGGAATAATGACATGATTCCTCAAAAAAAGCAGAAAATAAGCCAAATTAATATCATCCATGATATAAAATTGTCAGAATGCCTATTTTTTTAAAATTAATACACCCTCCTAAATTGAGTTAGATGAAGTGAACATGATGGATGAAGGTGAAAATTCTTCAAGAAGCTAAAAGAGGAGTCCAGTTGCTTTCTACTAAAGATCTGGAAGTTTTTTCTCCAACCAAAAGTGTATTCTGTTTCATTTTTTAAGCTTTGTGTTCTTTCGTCCTCTCTAGTGTCCCTCCTGAACCCGGAGCTGGAGGGCCGGGTTCCTGAGCCATCCGGTGAGGTGGTGTCTGGACCTCTGACTCCGGCCGACCTGGAGCAGCAGCAGGACCTTCCTTCCTCCTTCCTGTTCGGTGATAATGTGAACCTGGAGTGGCTGACCTGGGATGGAGCTCTGCCCAACGGCGCCGTCTCCATCTACAACGGCTACACCGAGCGCACTGACTACGTCTGCAAGTACAAGTGTGAGGCTGGTTTCTACAATCCCAGCCTCGGACCGTACTGCCGATACCCCTACGGAGACCGCGAGTACTACGCCCCCGAGTTCGAGATCCTCACTAACAAGGACAACTTTGAGTTCCTGGAGTGGAAGGAAGATTCTTACGGTTCTGTACCACAACACTCGGTCAGAACCTGCCCGGGAGTTGGCATCTATGTAGGGAAGAACAAGTACGGACTCGGTAAGGTGGTGTCCCAGTTTGAGGCCTTCTTCCTGCCCTGGGAAGGCGATGAGTACTGGTACAAGAGCTACCAGGTCCTGACCATCAACAGGGACGCCTACAACCAGCACATCACCGACGTCAAGTACGCCATCGATGAGGTCGCCATCTTCCAGTACCCTCCGGAGACGATGCGCATCTCTGGTGTCACCAACAACGAGTGCCAAACCATTGTGAAGACGGTCACCATCTCCAAGGAGACGGAGGTGGAGACCACCTGGAACATCGGCCGGGCCACCATGCTGGGCATCACCGGCAGCATCACGGCCAAGATCCCGCTCATCGGCTCCGGCGGCATCGAGCTGAGCGGTGAGAAGACGCTGCAGTTCTCCAGGGGGACCACGGTGGTGGAGTTGCTCGGCCACTCGGTGTCCGTGGAGCTCAAGGTGCCGCCGAACCACTCCTGCAAGGTCCGCATGGAGGGACGCAAGATCAAGGCCGACATCCCCTACACGGCCCGCCTCAGCCGGACCTACCGCAACGGGGAGACCCAGTGGACCTCCATCACTGGGACGTACGACGGAGTCCAGATCGGAGAAGTCCGGGCCGTGGTGGACCGCTGTGAACCGGTGCCCGACGCCCAGCCCTGTCCCTAAAGACTGATGGACGATACACAAAAAGATGAGATCATGAAAGTAAATAAATGTACAATAAATGGAAAACATCATCAGTGTGGGTTGGTGTCTGAAAAAAGCTTCACATGTTGTTAATACCACTGAAAATAAAATAAAATGACACTTTTACTGTCTTCTAGTCTCTTTTCTACCTCCACAGGATTCTGCTAGTTATAATTCATCAGCACAACAAACACAAGCAATAAAACAATTAAAATACATCAACTGAGTCCCATATTACAGCTGAAAAAGTTAACAATTTTTCTTTATATTATTTTAAATTACAGTTGCAGATTTTGTCGGCTACAAACAATAATGAATTTTTATAATAAATGAGACACAAAAGCCATGAACCCGACAGGTTTTAAATGGGATGAAAACACAACTAGGTGTCGGGAAAAAGTTTTGCATTTGAAATTAAAATCAAATGTCGCTTTTATTTGCTGTCTCTGCTATTTACGTTTGTTATTTAGCATCACAACAAACACAATCATCGGAGCCGTTCGAATTAAACTACATTACCAAAGTACAGTTTTCAGTTTCTGCTCATTTTTCTACAATTTAGTGGAAATTTGAATATTTGTCTATATTTTATTCAAGATTTAGAGTTGCAGATTTTGCTGTCAACACTTTAAAATGAAGTATATTGTAGTAATAATAATAATATTTATAGGTGCTTTGAATGGCAGCAAAATAACACACACAAGTCATAAAGTCACAATTTGGTGTCTGAAAGAAGTTTTATGTGTTAAATATATGTTTACAATACGTTTGCATTTCGTTTTTCTTCTCTTTTTGACTTCCACGCTGGTTTATTACTAATAATTTAACATTTATCAATCATCAATTATAACAAAAGTGCTTTGCCAAAGTAGGCTATTCAGTTCCTTCTCATTTTTCTACAATTCAGCTACATTTGAATGAAATTTTTAGAATTTTTTTAAAATTACAAATCTTATTTAAAATCATAAAATTAAAAAAATTTAAACACATAATTTTACTAAATATGATTTTGTATCAAAACAACAACAAATATCAAATTTTCATGTATTTCTTGTCTCTTCTTGGTCTTTTTGTGTCTTTGCAGTTGTTTTACATCTATTTCTGTTAGTTTTGCATCATTTTTGTGTCTTTTTGCGAGTCTTTACTGTCCGTTCACATCTATTTGTGTAGAATTTGGATCTCTTTTATATTAGTTTGTTCCTGTCTTTGCCGTGTTGTGTGTTTGCAATCATTTAATATCTGTTTGTGTCCATTTTGCATCCCCTTTTTTTAACTTGAATCTTTCTCTGGCCTTTTAGCATCTATACATTTACTTGTTTTCATTTTGCATCTTCTTCATTCTTGCAGAATGAATCAAAATTACTTTTTTACCTCAAATATTTCATTCTATTTCATCATTGAGCCAAACAACTGGCAAAACGACAAAAGTTGCACCTACATAGCATTGGTAGCATGCTAACACAGTAACCTAAGATGGTAAACTTTGCAAACTTTATTCCTGCTAATAAATAAGGTTTTGTTTGTTTGTATCCTTTTAGCATCTCGTTCATGTCTTGCATTTTGAATCCTGATGATTTTTTGATTGAAAGCATTGGATTTATAACCAAAAATGTCAATTTGTGTTTGTTTTTTTGTAGGTTTGCATCTTTTTGTGAGTCTTTCGTGTCTGTTTTCTTATATTTCTGTTTATTTTGCATTATTTTTCATACTAGTTTGTGCCTCTCTCTGATCTTTTTGTGTCTTTGAAATCATTTTATGTCTATTTCTGTTCATTTTGAATTTCTTTTTTATTGGTTTGCATCTTTTTCTGGTCTTTTTTTGAGTCTTTGCTGTCAATTTGCATTTATTTGTGTTTGTTTTGCATCCATTCTTTTATTGGTTTGCATCGCTTTCAAGCATTTCAGTGTCTTTACATCTGCTTGTTTCCATTTAGCACCTCTTTAGTGTCTTGCGTCTTGAGTCTTGATGATTTTGTGATCCAAAATATTGGATTTATGACCAACAACCTAAAAAAAAAAGATCTAATTTGCACCAAATAGCAATGTTAGCATGCTAGCGCAGTAACCCAGGATAGTGAACCAGGCAAACCTTATTCCTGCTAATATTAGCAATATTGTAGTTGTTTTTTATGACTATTTGTGTCCTTTTTGCACCTACTTTTCATCAACTTGCTTATCTTTCATGTCTACTTGTGTTCATTTTACATCTTTTTTATTAGTTTTTATCTTTTTGTGAGCCTTTTCTGTCTGTTTTGCTTCATTTTTCATACTAGTTTCTACCTCTCTCTGATCTATTTGTGTCTTCGCAGTTGTTTTTGTCTTTTTGTGTCCATTTTGCATCTTTTTCTGGTCTTTTTTGATTCTTTGCTGTCAATTTGCATTTATCGTGTCCATTTTTCATCTCTTTTATGTCTTTCATCTTGAATCCTGATGACTTCTTGATCCAAAACATTGGATTTACAACCAAAAACCTGCAAAAACCTACATAGCAACGTTAGCATGCTAACACAGTGAAATGATGTTGATCTGAAGGTGGATGTTCATCAATGAAGAGATGACACAGGTAGATCAAATTAAGAGTACATTTAATACGGACGAGCTCGTGATTCAAGCATCATGCGGTGAATGAACGAAGAGAGTTACAATGACTAGATCTTTATAGGTTACAACATCTGGCATACATTAGGATACATTGCGTGAGAAGAAGAAAGAGAGAAAGAGGGAGCCAGGAGGTCCCTAGTCCCTTTAGGTTAACCCACAGGTCAACCTGTGATGAATGATGGCTAAAGTAAACGTTTCAACATATGGTTTCATTCTGTTTAACATTCTTGAGCTAAAGAAAATATATAGAAAGCACGTATCCCAGAAAAAACACATACTATCACACAGTGACCTAAGATGATAAACTTGGCGAACATTATTCCTGCTAATGTTAGCATTTAGCTCAAACAGCAGGAGTCTCCATTTGTTTGAGTGTTTTTGCAGATAAATTCAGATTCCACCAGTGGAATCACACAGAAACCTGCTTTGTTTCAGCTTCTCTTGTGTGAAAATAAACCAGAAAAACCCCATCAGCTGTTGGTCCGTCTGAATGAACCTCCTGGGAGGCAGCTGACGGTGGTGACGGAGCGGTTTGGATGTAAATGCCCTCCGCCTCACAGAGTCCTCATTCAGACCTACATAAATGCATCGATAATAACTTTCTGTCTCAAGGACAGATGGCCGCGACATCAGCGATTTCCAGCGATAGGACGGAGCAACGTCCGTGTAGAGCGGCTCCTGCTCCGGTTTAATCTTGGCAGCCGGCGACGTTACGCAACGAAGCCTCGTCTTGATCCAGCAGATCTAATCAAGCTGCTCCCTGGACCGGCTTATCTGGACGTACAGTATCATCAGAGTCATCGGCGTCGCAGCACTTTGGCCGCCCTCGGACTTGAAATGTATTCATGAAGGCCTTTTAACGGGCTCATTAAGGGGTGAATTCAGTGGTCGATGCGAGTCTTTCATCAGCAGCGTTTTCTTCGGAGGTTCAAGGACGGAAGCTTCACCGTGTTGGACCTCCGAGGCCGAGGCTGCCTGGAGGTCAACGACCTGCAGGGGTCGAGTTCTCGAAGTTATCTAACGTTAGCTGCAAGTTCTGACACGGTTGGAAAGAAAGAAACATTAATTTGATGTTCAACAAATACTTTAATAATATTTATTGACTGAAATAATGTTCATGCAAGTTCTGACAAGGTTTTCAAGAAAGATAAATGTGTTGACAATCTCATGCAGTTGTAAGCAGAAGATATTCTACACTGTTTAAAAAATATATAGAAATAAAAATCTGTATAAAAACTGTGAAAATCTGTCTGCCAGGCAAAATATGAAGGCTATTAATTTTACTGATTTTTTTTCCAGATATTTAATTTGGAAAAAAAACACAACAAAACATTTTTTTAAACAGATATTTGCTATTTTTTCCAATAAAAAATTGCATATTTATTTTGCAGATATTTACTATTATTTGAAAACCACAAAATATATATATTTAAAATTGATGAAAAATTTGACATTTTTAACAATTATTTTACAGATTTTTTTAAACAATTTTTTTGATTATTTGAAAGAAAAATAGCTATAGTTAAAGGGTTTTTTTGCACATTTTTAACAATTATTTTGCAGATTTTTTTTAACAGATATTTATTAGTTTTAGAAATTTAAATATGCATATTTAGGCTTGAAAAATTGCTTATTTTTAACAAATATCTTACAGATTTTTTTCTTATTACAATTACTATTTTTTGAAAGAAAAACTTGCATATTTAAGATTGGAAAATTGCTTAATTTAAACAATTATTTTGAAGATATTTGCTATTCTTTGAAGGAAAAAATATATATATTTAAGATTGAAAATTGCACATTTTAAAAAATATTTTACAGTTTTGTAAAAACTGTTGTTTGTTTGTTTGTTTGTTTGTTTGTTTTTTACAGATTTTGCAATTATTTGAAAGAAAAATTGTTACATTTAAAATTGAAATTTTGCACATTTTGAACAATTATTTTATGTATTTTTGCAGATATTTACTATTTTTGAAAGAAAAAATTCATATTAAAGAATGAAAAATTGCACATTTTTAAAAAACATATATTTTACAGATTTTAAAAATATTTACCTTTATTGCAAAGAGAAAATGGCATATTTAAGACTGAAAAATTCTACATTATAACAGTAACTTAACTGATTTTTTAACTGAAATTTACTATTATTTGAAAGAAAATAATGTATATTGAAAACCGATAAATCTTACTTTTTTGTACAATTACTGTAATTTTATGTGGAATTTTTTTTAAAGTTACAGTTTTGTTTAATATTTTAATACGGCCAGCATGTAAATTATTATTTATTTCTATGTTTATATGTAATTTTTCTCTGACATAACAACAAATATCTATGGAAGTACAATAGTTAATGACTTAAAATACAAAAACTGGTTTAAAAAATAGTTTAAAAATATTGTAATTTTATAAATATTCCTAGAAAAGTATGCATTTTTAAAAAAAATATTTTTATATTTTTTTTTAATGTTTAAATGAATATTTATGTCTGTGATGTGATAAAAGTTTTAAAATATACATATAATAAAAGGAGAGAATTTACTGAAACAATCTCAGGTGAAAACTGGAGCAGAGAACTAGAGCTGCAGGTGATTAAAGAGGTTTTATTAAATAAATATGACTTCATGACACATTTAAATCATCTGTGTCAAAGCCTTCAGGAATCCAAAGATATAAAAAGATAACATAATTAAGCCACAATCAATCAATCAATCAAACAATCAAAGTTTATTTATGTAATCTTTTACAGCAGCCCAAAGTGTGACCAAAGGGCTTCACAGTGAAAAACAAGATAATAATTTAAAAACAGCAATAACTTCAAACCTAGACAGTAATAATAATATTTCTTAATAATATAATAAAAAATATGAAAAAATATAATAAAAATAAGACAAATATAACAAAAATATAACAAAAATATAATGAAAATATAGCAAAAACATAATAAAAATATAATAAAAAATGTCACAAAAAACAATAGAAATATAATTTTAAAAATGGAAAAAATATAACAAAATATAATAAAAGTGTAACAAAAATTAAACAAAAATAAAAACTTCATAAAAAATATAATAAAGTAATATTTTATTATTTTTTGGTTATATTATACACAAAAGCATAAAAAGCATAATAACAATATAACAAAATATAATAAAATATAAACAAATATAAAATAAAAATGTAATAAAAATGCAACAAAAATGTAACAAAAATATAATAAGAATATAGTCACAACTAATATACATATAATAAAAATATAATTAAAAATTTTAAAAAAATATAACAAAGACAAAAATATAGTAAAAACGTAATAAAATGTTGATCCATATGTGGAATTTTTCATTTTTTGTGTTATTTTCTTCCATTTTTTTCTGATTTTTAATGAAGTGTCTGCTGTTTTTGCCTCTTTTTTGTGTCGTTCTATTGCATGAATCCTGTTATTTTTTCAAGTTTTACTGATGAATAACCCCTGACCTGGAGTTAAACTCTAACCTTCATGCGTCTCTCACTTCCTGCTCTCCTTGAACACCTGAACAGGTGAGTTTGTCTTTTATTGGGGGCAATAATAAGAGAAGAGGAAGCTTTTAAAGCCGACCGTCCTGCAGGCAGCGGCACAGCAGAAGGAACCCGTCGAGGTAAAAAAAAACCACTCATTTTTACTGATTCTGACTCGTTTTTTTTAATCTCATTTTAATCTCTGGGGGTGAAATTAATAAACATATCTGAAATATTCCAGTTAAAACGAGTTATTTGTGATATTTTTTAACCAAAAACACGTCCAGGAATCATTTCTCAAGGGAACAGCTGATTATTTTACACTAAGACGTTGTTTTCTGTAGTATTTAAGTCATTATTATTATTATTTAACTGTGTGTGTTTTGGAACAAAACTGTGAAAATAATAAATTAATAATCACTAAAATACGTACAAATTATCTGTAAAAAAAACATCAAAATACACATAAATAGGAAGAAAACTGGAGATTTGTGGCTAATTGATTGAGAAGAAAAATCATTTTGAGTAAACAGCTTTTAAATTATGAGAAATATTTTAAATCTACAGATGCAAATAATTCAAGTGCAGAAAAATAAACTCTTATATGTGCATTTTAATGATTTCTATATAAATGTCTATATTAAAAATATAATAAAATCTCCAGATTGATCAATATATTTAAGAAGAAGATGATTATTTGTATTCATTTTGCATCTTTTTAATTGTTTTACATTTATTTATGGTCTTTTCATGTGATTTCATGTTTGTCTTTTTTTGTGTGACTTTGCAGCTGTTTTGCATCTGTTAAGGCTCGTTTTGCATCATTTTCCTCTTTTCCTCTTTCCTCTTTTCTCTTTCTGGGCTTTTATGTGACTTTGCAGGTACTATATGTCTATTTCTATTCATTTTGTGTGTCTTTTTCATTGGTTTGCATCTATTTTTGATGTTTTTGTAGCTGTTTTGTATCTATTTATGTTTATTTTGCATTTTTTTTTTATTCTCTTTGTTGCCATTTTGTGGGTTTTTTGTACTAGTTTGACTGTTTTCCCGGTGAGAAACACTAAGCCTCTCTCCAACCAGAAGCTCTAATCCCTCCCTGTGTTGTTGTTTTTCTGTTTTCAGATGAGGCGTTGTGTTGCTGTCGTCCTGCTGCTGCTGCAGCTGTGCAGCCCGACGCTGCAGTCCGACTCGCTGCTCTACCGGCTGCAGGACGACCAGGAGAAGCCCAGCAGTGAGTCTCAGCATCATACCGTCCATTTACTGCAGAAATATGCTGATAACCAACTTAGAGAAGCATTTTCTGCTCTTTAAAATCACCAACAACTGAAATTATGAACAATATGTCCACAGCAGCAGCCTGCAAGTCAGTGTTTAATCCTGATTTTACAAAATATTAAACCCGATCTCGCAAAATATTTACTGTTTTATGTGGTATTTGGTCATTAATGAACTTAAATATAATTCTGAGATACTTTTAGTTAAGTATTTCCATTTTATGTCGTCTTATGGTTCAAGTCAACGACATTTCAGAGGGAAATATTACAATTTCACCTCCACTACATTTATCTGACAGATTTTTTAAGATGAAATTACTAAATACTAAATGCTAAATAAATACTCACATTTTGTGTCTTGTTTTGGTAGTTTTTTGTTTTTCTCATTTTTTTGTCATTTTTTTGTCTCGTTTCGTCATTCTGTGGCTTGTTTTCTTCATTTTTTGTCTTGCTTTTGTAATTTTTTTGTCTCTTCATTTTTTGTCTTGTTTTTTCATTTTTTGGTGATTTTTTGTCATTTTGTGTCTCATTTTTGTCTTTTTTTGTCTCATTTTTTAAAATTTTATGTCTTGTTTTTGTTGTTTCTTGTCTCCTTTCCGTAATTTTTTGTCTTGTTTTGGTCATTTTATCTCGTTTTTGTCATTTTGTGTCTTGTCTTTGTTGATTTTTCTCATTTTTGTTAGTTTTTTGTCTTGTTCAGGTCACTTTTTTCTTATTTTTGTCTTGTTTTTGTGATTTTGTGCCTCGTTTTTGTCATTTTTTGTGCTGTTTTGGTCGTTTTATGTCTTATTTTTGTCATTTTGTGTCTTGTTTTGCCATTTTTGTCTCATTTTTGTCTTTTATTTGTTGTTTTTTGTCTTTTTTGTGTGTCACTTTTTGTCTTGTCTTGGTCACCTCTTGTCTTGTTTTTGTCATTTTTTCATGTTTTTGCTTTATTGTGTCTTGTTTGTAACTGTGGAAACACTGCCTGCAGTTAATCCAAGAAGTTTTTGAATTTCTGTCACCTCACACCCAACTGTGTCATGGTTTCTTAGTTGCACCGACCAGCGCAGAATATTTAGTTTGTTTGGGTTTTTTTTTTTTTTTTTTTTTTTTAACAAGATCTGCTTCATGTAAATGATTTATTCTGGGCAAAATTTTAAGATATGTAGAATAAAGAGATTTTAACAAAATAAATCATGTTTTAGCTTTAATTTAGTTACATTTCCCAAAAGAACCATATATCACATATGATTAGCTCAAGAATAATTAGATTTTTACAGTTCATGGCTGATAAAGTGTCATTTTGGCAGTTTATAAAAAGATTACATGTTTTTGAAGTCTACTGATAGGAGTTCAAAGATTACTGAAATTACATTCTTCCTAAATGTCTCACAACAGGCTAAACCCCAAACTGCTGTTGGTATCTTTCTGTTTTGTAGGACATTAAATACTGAATAAAAATTAGCAATTTTTTTTACATTTTCTGGCTGATAAATTGTGTCATTTGGACAGTTTTTTGAAGATAATTTGCTGTTTAAATCCACTGGTTGGTTTGGGGCTCAGAAGTTTCATGATTGTTAAAACGTTTTGAACCAAACCTACAGTCGGTATCTTTCTGTTTTGTCGGACAGAACCGTGGCTCAACCCTGTGCTGGAAGACGTCGTCCCGTCCAGGGAAGTCACCAACCCTCGTAAAGTTGTGGAGACCCCAGAACAGGACATTACCTCCCACTCCTTCCCCATGTTCGACGAGTATGTCAACCTAAAGTGGGTGACCTGGGACGGTTCCCTCCCCAACGGCGCCGTCGCCATCTTTAATGGCTACACCGAACGCAACGACTACGTCTGCAAAGTCAACTGTGAGGCCGGTTTCTACACCCCCAGCAAGGGGAACTTCTGCCAGTATCCCTACGCCGACAACGAGTACGCCTCCTCCAAGTTCGAGGTTCTGGTCAACGTCGACCGCTTTGAGTTCCTGCAGTGGGTTGAAGATTCGTACGGCTCCGTCCCTCAGTACTCCATCAAAACCTGCCCCGACAGGGACATCTACGTGGGCAAGAACAAGTACGGACTCGGCAAGGTGGTGACCCAACACGAGGCCTTCTTCCTGCCCTGGGAGGGTGATGAGTACTGGTACAAGAGCTACCAGGTCCTGGCCATCAACCGGGACAGCTACAGCCAGCACATCTCCCATGTGGAGTACGCCATCGACCAGATGGAGCTGTTCCACCAGCCGCCGGAGGCCCTGAAGATCGCCAAGGTCACCAACCTGGAGTGTCGGGACGTGGTGAAGACGGTGATGCTGGAGAAGACCACCCGGACAGAGAAGACCTGGGACATTGGCAGGGAGACCCGCAACGGCTCCGTGTCCACCATGTCGGCCAAAGTTCCCATCCTTGGCCCGGGCAACGTGGACTTCACCAAGGAGCAGAAGGTGACCTTCTCGGAGGGAACCACCATGGTGGAGTCCATCAGCCACTCGGTGTCGGTGGAGCTGGTGGTGCCGCCGAACCACTCGTGTGCGGTGAGGATGGACGGCCGGAAGATGAAGGCCGACATTCCGTTCACGGGCAGGCTGAGCCGGACAAACTACAACGGGGACACCCACTGGACCTACATCACCGGAACCTATGACGGCGTGAACGTTGGCGAGATCACGGCGGTGGTGGAAAGATGTCAGCCGGTGACCGACGCGGTTCCCTGTTCACCTGAACAACAATAAACACCCGTCTGTTCAAGTCAAAGCGCAGAAAGATGAGACTAACTCTGTTTTTCAAATAAAAATCAATTAAAAAAATCCAAAAGAATCTGTTGTTGTTGTCTTTTAACTGTAATATTTAGTCCCAACATGATGCTTGAAAGTAATTTTAAGGTGTAAACAACTTAAGTAGCGATATACTTTACTTCTATACAGTAGAGTAACAGGAAGTAACTAAATACATTTATTTAAGAACTTTACTTGAGTAATTCCATTTTCTGCTACTTTATATTTCTACTCCACAACAATTTAGAGACAAATTTTCTATTTTTGAAATAAAACACAATAAAAATTTTCAAGAAGAAAGTTTTTTCGGCCTCCTAACTTTAACATTTTAGGCCCAGCATGACGCTTAATAAAACCTACCGGTACATTATATTTCCTCCTACTGGGTGCAGTTATCGGTCTCCCACACAGGAGGCGCTGCAGCCCGCGGAGCTAAAGCTGTTGTCTTGTTAGCACTCGTTGACTTCCGGGCTAAAAACATGGAAGGAGGACGAGCTAATGTCACCTAATACGATAAAAAACTAGGAATGTTTCTTTAAAATAATATTTTTTTTTCTAACTTGCCCGCTGTTATACGTTAGTAGAGGTTGTATCGGAATATTTTGTAGCTTTTCTTAACTGTCTGTCGCTGTGTTGAGTTAGACGGCGAGCTAAAGCAAGCTAACTGCTAGCATCTCAAAACAAATGTTGCTTTAGCTCGATACAATTCCTGTAAAAATGTCTAAAATCTGACTTATTTTCAACAGCAATTGGTTAATTTTACGAGCCGAATGAACAAAGAGACTAGTTTAGGTAAATTCTGTCACTCTTTGTCGCACTTTTTCAAGAAGTTCTTGAACTTTGCCACTATGCGACGACTTTTGACGAGAGTTATAAACAGAGTTTTGCTATATGAACCGTTCAAACCAACGATGGGCATCGAGGCGGAAATACACACAGAAGGCCGCCGGAAAATGGTAAGTGTGAAACCTCACAGCATCTGCACGTAGTCTACTACACTTTTACTTCATGTATAGTTGTGAATAATTTACCACTACACGTTTACAAAGCCTCACTAATCACTGGTTATATTTCACCAGACTCCATTCAAACATCTGCTAATTTAGCGTTTTTTGTGGGTTTGGTGAAATAATCCATCCCATAATTTATATTTGAAGACATTTCCTGAGTCAGCAATAGCTGCTTTTTAATTCAGCATAACTGTCATTCAGTTAAGTAGTTTTTTGTAGGATACTGAAATAATCTGTACTGCTTCAGAGTAAATAGCTATATGGTTGTTGATGAGCAGTGCCAGATAAAATTGATAAATCCTGAATGAGTTTGTTCTGTTTTCTGGTGCAATAAAACTGAGGGGTTGTAAGCTTCTATGTGTAATTTAGAAGGTTACAGTGTAAGTCTCCACTTTATCTCTGCTGCCCAGTGTGTCCTGTTTCGAGTAAAAATAAATGGAAGCTCAGTGTTTAAAGGCGGCACAATGTTTGCAGTGTGTCAGCAGCCATAGAGTCCAGTACAATGTACTCTATAGTATTTACCGAGCTGTTACTGCTGCCAGTGGATCAGTACAATCAGTGCAAGGCAGTGACTGTACGTGTGTTTAGAGCTGCTCATATAAAGCTGGCTTTTTACCAGTAGAAGTCATCACTGTTTTGTGTGTTTTTACACTTTTACTGCATGCAGGCAGTTGTTTTTTTTTATGTGTGAAACCTCTGTCAGTCTTAATAAATGCTAAAAAAGTGACTTAAATCACTGAAGTAGACAGTACCTGTACAGAATGCAGCAAATTCCACATCCAAGCTTCAATAAAATATGTGGAAATTGTAAAAATCAGCATACAATGACTTATTTTTGGCCACAAAACAGCTGCAGACTAAAACAAAAATAAAATAAAATGTCTGCTATTTTAAATTAACTTTCAAAGGCATATATAGTTTAAGATGTGTTGTGTTGTGTTGCATGTGAAAATAATATTTTAAACTGAGTTTTCTAGTTAAAAAAAACAAACAAAAATAAGGCAAATATTTTCCTCAAGTCGGCTTCTTTGTGATACTCAGATTTTAGTTTTTTCTTTCATTTTAAAAGTATGTAGTTTGAGTTTTAAGACACTCGGTATTTTCCTAAAAACAGGTGGTCAATGTTATATTTTAACTAATATTACTTATTTGTGCAAGACTTATTACTACAACTTTACAAAGCAACAATAGAAACTGTTTATATCCCACCAAACTCCCTGTAAAAATCGGATATTTTAGCATTTTTGTATGTTTTGGCCAAAATATCCATCCCATAATTAACATTTTGACACATTTTTGAAGTCAGTCGTAGCTGCTTTTTAATTCGGCATAACTGTCGTATTTAGTAGTACTATATGTAGTTTAATGAAGTAAACTGTACTGCTTTAGCGTACCTGCTCACATGGTTATTAATGAGTAGTGCTAGTTGAAATTTAGAGATTTTTTGAATGGAGTTTGACTTGTTTGAATTAAAGTAGTTTAGTGGCATTCTATTAGTTGTTGTAATCTTTTGTATTTAATTTTTTAAAACTTTTATGTACTTTCTCAGTTGACCTCAACTATTTTTAGGGGTGTATTGTTTGTGAACCACTACTGCAATTTCAAGAAGCCCCATAAATCAGTTTATATTCCACCAAACTCCATTCAAAAATCTTTTTTTGTGAGTTTGGTGAAAGTATCCATCCCATAATAAACATTTTAACACATTTTTGGAGTCCATCGTAGCTGCTTTTTAATGCGACATACTTCTCATAGTATTAAGTTCTTCTTTGTGCTGTATGATGAAGTAATCTGTACTGCTTTAGTGTAACTGCTTGTATGGTTGTTAATGAGCAGTACTAGTTGAAATTTAGAGATTTTTTTGAATGGAGTTTGGCTTGTTAGGATTAAAGTGGTTTAGTGAGATGTTATTGGGTGTTTTAAGCTTACATATTTAAGTTTTTATTTATGTTCAATGTGTGTTCTCAGTCGATCTCTATTTTCAGTAGCAGATTAATTCACATTTGATGCTCTGGACGACAGTTTTCACTCTCAGTTTGGGTCTTTTCATATGATTTGTGGTTCAGTTTTTTTTTTTTAAATGCTAAACTAAACCAGCCTTTCCGTTTTATTAGCAGATAATTTTAACTTAAGCTGATATTTTAAATGCATCTGAAGATATTGTCTTCATTGTGAATGTTATTTTTTATTCCACATTTGACTAAATAAATGAAATAATGGTCTGAAAGGAGCCCGGAGCTGTAATTCTGTCCCTGTGTTGGATCAGGTGGTGGGTCTGGGTAACCCGGGGATGGACGGTACCAGACACAGCGTCGGCATGGCGGTGCTCGGAGCGCTCGCTGCCCGGCTCGGCGTGGCGGACCGTTGGCGCGGCGACAAGTACGTGTCGGGTGAGGTCATCCTGTCCGAGGTCCAGCAGACCAACGTGGTGCTGCTTCGTCCCAGGATGCTGATGAACGTCAACGGGGTGTCGGTGGCCAAAGCAGGTGAGCTTCACTGTGTTTAGTTTGATGTTTGTTTATGTGTTTTTAGTCTGCCTGGATACGAGTGATCCACCTTCCAGCCACTAATCTGCTTTAATTTAATTGTAAAAACAGTAAAAAGTTTCTTATTTTAGGTGTGAAAGCTTTTTTTATTGCTTCTGAATCCTTGTAGCTTTTGATTATTTCCAAGTGTACTGTTATTTATTAGATTGTTTCCAGCACCACAAGAAATAACAACTCCATTGCTATTTGTTAAACTGTACTTACATTTTTATTTTGTAGTTTTCTACTTGTGTTTATCTTTTTTTTTTTTTTTTTTTTTGTAAAGCTTAAACTTCTAAGACTTGAACGGGAGCAACTGTAATCAATTTCCCGTCAGGAATCAGTAAAGTATTTCTGATTTACCCATCATCTGTACTTATAAAATCAGTATCACAGACTTTTAGAGTCCTCTACTAGACGAAGAAAAAGCATTACAACATTCTGAAATCAAACAATTAAACCTCAAATAGAATCTGTTCGGATAGAATAAACTGAGATTCCAAAGATGTGGTGACATGAAAATAAAAACACAAATACAGTTAATGTCACAGCTAATTGTGAGTTTCTCAGAGAAAAGTGCTGCTGAGAACCTGATGAGTTTGGATTTCAAAGAGTTCACGGTCAAACAAAAACAGAAAAAAAAGAGAAACGGCAGAATGAAAACATCTGATCGTCTTCTTTCTGACTAACAAACCACTCAGTTTTAGCAGCATGTGGATGTAATGACAACTCTCGGCTGGACATATCACAATGTGGGGTCAAAAAATTAAAAATCTGTACACAAAAGAAGCAAAAACCTGTTTTAAATCTGGCCACCTTACCCGTCAAAGTCATCTCCCTGCTCCCAGTGCTCCTGCAACACTTGTAACGCTCCCTAGTAGCCCTACATGTCCAGCACCATCTGTAATAAGCACTAAATCTAATAAAACGTGCCAGATTTACATCAGTACTCTGCTCCTAGAGCTCCTGCATCACTAGTAACAGTTCTTAGTAGCGTTGTATGTCGAGCACCATCTTTTATAAGCACTGAATCTCCTAATTAGTGCCTCATTTACGTCAAAGTAGCCTCCTTGTGCGGTGATACTCTGCTCCAAGTGCTCCTGCAACACTTACAATTCTCCCTAGTAGCCCTAAATGCCAAATACCATCTGTAATAAATGCTAAATCTACTAAAACATGCCATATTTACGTCAAAGTAGCCTCCTTGTGCAGTGATACTCTGCTCCCACTGCTCCTGCAACACTCCTAACCTTCCAGTGCTGTAAAAGCGTCAAACAACATCAGAGTTTAGCGCTAAATCTCCTAAACTGTGTCAAAACAGTGACTGATCAAGTTTAATTTCAACTGTTTGTGTTTCTGTCCAGCTGGTAAATTTGGCGTCAAGCCTGAAGACATCCTTCTGGTCCACGACGAGCTCGACAAACCTCTGGGGAAAATCGCCGTCAAACATGGAGGAAGCGCCCGGTTGGTGTTTTTTATTGACTCTGACGTCACGTCTACGTATGTGGTAATGAATTTAGCCATAAATGAACCAGTTTTATACACCGCTAGCTGTTTATCGAGCTCACGATGTGTCTTTTAGACGATAAAAACCACCACATGGACATATTAGCAAAGGAAAGGAACAGATTTTCACCAGAGGACGTCTTTGGAAGTGGTTTATTACGACGTATTTTAACATTAGAACCAGTCTAACGTCTATTCCATACATTATTTGGGGGGAAATCTACAGTTTAAAGGTCTAAAAAAATTTAGATTTTCTATCAATAAAGTTTTAAATGCAGTGATTATGAGCCAACAGGTTTCCTGCAGGTGGCGCTGGTTCACACAGAGGAAATAAAAATACTCACTAATGTGGTTTAACAGTAAACGACCAAAATACGAGTGAATTTTAGCAAAAAAATCTAAATTATAATAAAATAATGCCATCACTGATCATTTATGCGCTCAAATTCAAAATGCTTTTTTTGTCTCCATTACATCAACACAGTTTATGCATTTATTTGATGTTTTTTTCTGAATAGTACTTCCTCTGATGTTTCATTTTTATCTCGAGCATCAAAATCACTTCATAAACCAGATTTATATTTATAGTTTCCTGGGAAATACAGAGATTTAGTTGTGTTAAAATCATTTATTTACATGTAAAAGTGCTACAATACAACTTTAAATATTTAAAAAAATATGTCTCTAAACGGTCGATAACAGCTACAAATTAAAATGGAGTTTGATTGCTATGAAAGAAAAGTTTGTCTGATTTACTTCAAACCTAATTTCTTGTTCTTCACAGAGGTCATAACGGAGTTCGATCCTGTGTAGACTGTCTTCAAACTGACGTAAGTACCTGCTAACGCAGGATTCTTTACAAAAAAATGCATATTTTAACCATTTTTTTGGTCTGATTTTGTTATAGTTTATTGTTTGATTTATATTTTTCGGTTATTGAGCAAATAAAATTAACTTAGAACTGATTTTTTGGGCACTTTTAGGCAGGAATTTGACATCAAAACTCGATATATCTATCTATCTATCTATCTATCTATCTATCTGTCTGTCTGTCTGTCTGTCTGTCTGTCTGTCTGTCTGTCTGTCTATCTATCTATCTATCTATCTATCTATCTATCTATCTATCTATCTATCTATCTATCTATCTATCTATCTATCTATCTATCTATCTATCTATCTATATATATATATATATATATATATTCAAACAAAACAAGTATTTATACTTTTTTTTAGTAATCCTGTCGTTATTTATCACGTGAGTTTATCTGCATCCACTAAATTGTTGATTACACCATGAATATACACAAAAATCTCATTTTTATCGTTTCATTTTTCTCAATTTCTGTATTTCTTTAAATTATTTTACCACATGTATTTCTTAAATTCTGTTTTTTACCACTTTTATTGTGTGTTTTTACTGTAAAGCACTGTTTTGTTTTTTAAAGGTCATCGATCATAAAATACCCTTTTTTCTTTTTTAATGAAAATACTTTAAAATCACTTCTTAAACACATTCTATCGGCTTGCTTTTATGTGATTTTTTTTGTTGATTGTTAACATTTTATTTATTTTAGTGTTCATTTTATTCTCTTACATCATTTTTTAATAACTAATAGTGTCATTTTTAGCTCGTTTTTACGGTTTTACCCTCCAATTCCCATTTTTTCTAACTTGGATGTGATATTTTCAGTTCTTTTCTTATTTTATGTGGTATTTTGAAAACCTTTTACTGTGTTTAACTCTATTTCTCTTTGTAAACTGTTTTTAAAAGGTGCTAAAGCTGATATTATTATATACTTGTTAGACAAACAGAGGCACAAATTCTAAATTAACTGCATGAATAAAACTGCAGAATATCGATTAAACTAAATCTTCGAGGGAAAATGTGGTCCTTACTGCTAAAAGTCTGCAATTAAACCACCAAAACAAAAGAGAAATCCATGTTTTGTATGTTTGCATTGGGAATAAAAGCCGCCCAGACGTCCAGATTGCAGCTAAATGACGTTAATTCGTCGTCGTCCTGCAGGTGATGCTCAGACTTCGGGTCGGAATCGGTCGGCCGACGGGGAAAACGTCGGTGGAGCGTCACGTCCTGAGCCGGTTCACCTCCGAGGAGATGAAGGTTCTGGACCAGGTTCTGGTTCAGAGTGTGGACCTCATCCTGTCTCAGGTCTCCCAGCAGGACGCCCAGTTCCCCTCCTCACCAGCAGGGGGCGGACTAGCAGCACCGAAGAGGAAGCAGAGCTCGGCCTCCAGCGCTGAAGAACCTGCTGCTGCTTCAAGGAGGAAACATGAACCAGATGTTTATTCTCTGAAGTGAAAACTCACCTTTTAAGTGGCAGGAAAAAGACTCAAAACAAGAGAAAAAAACATTGAAAGACTGAGACTTTATGTGAATATTTAAATATGTTTTCACTCAGAAAGTTGGGAACTGATTTCAATAAAGTTGTGTGGACAGCTCGACCTTGTAGAGACGAGTTATTGACAGATGTGACAGTTTACCATACACAAACGGTGGGAAAAAATGTTGGATTCTTATGCAAATTGAAGATTTCAGAGCATCAGTTTGGATTAAAATTAAGAGGATTGTTTACTTATGTGGAGCTCAACTCCCTGAAGTCACGACCAACATAAATAACCGAGAGTTTAAATAATCTGATGAGGTTTTATTGATCAAAATGGGCTAAAAATAGGCATCGTTGGAGCAATGTTAAAAAAAAAAAAAAAAAAATCCCATAGAAAAATGATGGAATAGTGGAAGAGTCAACTACTGTAAGAATCTTGTAAATATTTCTAAATAATAATGATATTTTTAGTTAATGGTAAAACATCTTACACTTGCTTTTTGCAAAAGAACAAACTTGATTTGCCTGTTTGGAAAAATATGCTTTTTTAAATGTGTTTTTGAAAATTTTATGTTGAAAACCCACTTAACCTAAAGATTCACCTTTTAACATGTAGAAACCTTCTTCAGAACCAGGTTCAGGACGGGCAGACATCTGCCTCGACCAGTCGAAGTGAAATAAAGCGAAAAAAACTATTAATACAAAGATTCACTTTAAGCAGCTCATTGGTGACAGTAAAGAAAAGGAAGAAGTACCTTTGGACATATAGAAACCTTTAGCAGAACCAGGTTCAGGGAGGACCAGTCGGGCTGAGGGTGAAGACAAAACAGACTAGTGAAGAACAAACAAAACCTAAAACACTGAAGCTGCAGAGAAAACACAGTTAATAACTTGCAAAATCTTTTCTAAATGCATGAAATAACAAGAATCTCTGAAAACTCGAGCTTATCCAGTTGTAGAGACCAAAGCTAAGACAAAACATACAAGCTAGCAGTTGTAAAGCTTTGGAACAACTTTTTAGAAAATACAAGATAAACCTCACTACATAGATGGTTTTTAATTGCTTTGGTTGCTTCCACTGGTCTTAATATTTCTTATTTTCTTTTATTTTCAACAACTTTCCGTCCTTTTCTGCCTGTTTCAGTGTTTTGTACCATTTTATTTTGTTTTACTAATGGATTTTACAGCAGTTTGGTCAACTCAGGTTGTGTTTTTAATGTACGTTCTATCTATGTAAATAAATAAGCTGAAATTAAACGCATTAATAAATACAATAATACAATATTAAGAGAGGATAAGCCTTTATTAATCCCACAGCGGGGAAGTTTGCACAATAAAAGCAATAAAACTTTTATAAGCAATAAAAAGACGTCCCATAAAAACAAGTAGATAAAAATAAAGGCATATAAATATAAAAGCAGAGAAACTTGACTTAACACCTGGAAAATTCACCAGAAGTTAAAATGTAAGTTTATCTACGGAACAGTGTCGGTAGATTTAGATGTTTTAGGCTATTTAACTTGGCTGCAACCTCATGGTGGCGCCAGAGGAAAAGTCAGATGATCACCAAACTCAGCAGGGTTCATCTTCTGAGCATCATGAATGGCTCTAACAGTTTCTGCACCAATCCATGAAGTTGGTGTTGAGAGATGTTGATCTGTTGGTGGCACTACAGGAACAGTAAGAAATAGGATTCATCCTCAGGGGACCATGAATGCACCATATTTGACCTAAATATATCACATAATTAATTACAAAATCTAATTTATTATCTATAGAGCCTTAAATGAACCTCTCTGAGATACACTTTCATTCAAAGAAGGTAATTATTGTCCAAATAACCAGAGTTATTGTTAATATTTCAACTTTGTCCATTAAAAATAATAAACTGGAGCAACTTCTGCTAATATTTTAACCATAAATATCAGATTTACAGGGTGTAAATGCTCATTCTGGACTACTTTGAAACCACCTATTGAATATTAGTTGCATTAATACATCTTTTACTTCTATTTCTACTATGAAGACTACTATGGTGGTCTTAAATGTAACACACCACTGAAAAAGGTTCATAAATGAGAAATTCTTGCCTTCTTTGACTACTAATATGACTCTTTAACAGAAAACCAACAGGATTCTGAGGTTTTCTTTTAGTTTTAGGAGTTAAATCAAAAGTTTTTGTGGTAATAAATGTAGAGAAATGTATGTTATAGATGCTATAAGTGGAATATGTATGCATTTCTACCATTATTGCTGGTATTTAATGTAATTTGCAATTGCAAAAAAGTACATCATTTCCACTTTCTTTGAACACCGGTTTAGCTTTTTTAACGAAACTGTCAGAACTTTTAGGTTTTCTTGTAGTTTTTGGAGTTAAATCCAAAGTTTTTTTGGTAATAAATGTGATAAATTGTGTTAAATGAGCTCCAGCATTAACAGAGTTCGAAAACTTTCTGTTCATTTGATACATTTTATTGTATTTGGTGGTTTTAGCTGCATGTTTGGTGTTAAATTGACTGTAAATGTAGCTTTTCTTAATATATGATAGATATCTTGCATTTTGTGCTCAGTTTGGTTAGAAAGTCAAAGTTTCTATGTCTGAAAGGTGTGAATTATTCATTCTTTTGCTCTCCTGCAGGCCTGGGAGGATAAATATCTTATTTAGTTCGTCCGAGTCAAGAACTGGAGGCACCGCTAACACAAAAAGCTCTTTACTCGGAGCTCGGTTTGTCATCTTTTTGGCTCTTTCAGGCTCAGAAACATATTGATTTCTTCCTTCCGATTGTCACACTAATTACACTCTTCATCAATTAGGCGTCTCTTTAATGAGACGCATCCCGTCAAGAGGCGCTTTTCCTTCTCACACTGCACAGAATACCGGAGGAGGAGGGGGGGAAGCCAGAAAAGAGCATATAAAACAGCAGAAAGAGGCCGCTGAATGAGGGAAATCAATACAAAGGAGGCCAGTAGATTGCGATGGAGGGCCGGAGAAGAAAGGCAGAGCAGAAACAAAAGGGCCCGAACATTGTTCAGGTTTGTTTGAGGCCTTCTGTCCTGCTGCCGGGACACACTGGTGGACCTGGAGAGGAGGAGGACGGAGCTGAAAGGGGCTTCGGCCTCCAGGAACCTCCCATCTCTGGGTGCCGTGACCCCGGCCGGAGCCCTCGGACTCGTTCCCAGCCTCCTCCTGCTCCGGCCGGCTTTAGGAGGCTTCAATGACTTTCCTTTGGCCAGCAGGTCAGAGGTCAGCTGGACACCTTTTAGAGAAAAACCCTCAATTTATTCAGGAATGAAACCTCCCCTCTGACCCAGTGGGGGGTCTTCCCCACTAAACACAAACCCCCCGACTCGGCCGGCGGTGGGAAGCTTCTTCTTTTTAAAGCTCCCATCAATATTTAGTGGTCAAAGCTCTAAATATCTCCACATCTACTGAAGAGATTCCCATGAAAGTTGGTTCTACAACCCATCTGTAGATGTTTCACCATGCTGAATGTATCTCCAACAACTTGCTCCTCTGTTCACTGTTTCTGAGCCATGCTGCATTTATTTTATTGATCCAGTAGCTTTGATTTTACTCTCAGTGTAAAATTGTCCAAAACAATTTGAAGCTTTTCCAAAGTAACATGAAATTGTCCAAAATTACACAAGACGTGTCTGAAATAACTTGAAACTTACTTTAAAAAACAACCCAAAATTACTTGAAACTGGCTCCAAATGACATTTTTTTAAGTTATTATGGACAATTTCAGTAGTTGTGGACAAAATTTTTGTCACTTTGGATGATATTTAGTCCAGTTTTGAGCCTCTGCTCATCTGTAGAAAGATGTTTCTCCATGCTGAATGTATCTCCAACAACTTGCTCCTCTGTTCACTGATTCTGAGCCATGCTGCATTTATTTTATTCATCCAGTAGGTTGGATTTTCCTCTCAGATTCTTTTGTTGTCTGCGCTTTTCTGTCTTATTTTTACCATTTTGTGTCTCATTTTAGTCATTTACTGCATCTTTGGAGCAGTTTTGTCTCTTTGTGTTCATTTTGTGTGTCATTTTTGATGTTTTGTGTCTTGTTAATACCATTTTCAGTCTCTCTCAGATTGTTTTGTTTCCTCATATTCTAGATATTTTCCTGTTGTCCTTTCTACAAACTTCTACAAACCCATCCTCTCTGCTGTGTGGAAACTCAGCCTGCAGTTCAACCTGAAAACTCTTTTAAAGCAGCTTGACACAGTTTGACATTAAGGAAGCAGCAACACAACACTGATGTGAAAAACCCAAACAGTGATAAAGAGGACTTCTCCTTCAGGTACTTTAACTACAAAATTAGGTAGTACTTGGGTTTTACTTGGGCTTATATTAAGTCCAGTTTCAGCTGTTTGAAATGAGAGTCTGAGCTAACTCCCCTCATGTCTTAAAGGAACAGGACACCAAACATCTGCAGATATTTTAACAAGATTTTAGTTTCGTTCTATGATTTTCTGAGATGATTTGATGTCACGCTGACATGAAGGAACCTAGAGAACTCTCATCTCATCTCATCTCATCTAATTTGATCTTATCTCATCTTGTCTTTATCTCATCTTATCTCAACATTATCTTATCGTATCTCATCTTGTCTTTATCTTATTTCATCTCATCTTATTTCATCTCATCTTTTTCTTATTTCATCTTATCTCTTGTCTCATCTTATTTTATCTTACCTTGTCGTGTCTTATTTCATCTTATCTCATCTTTATCTTATTTCATCTCATCTTTATCTGTGTATCATCTCTATCTTTATCTTTTCTCATCTGATTTCATCTCATCTCATTGCATCGTATCTTTAGATTATATCATCTTTACACTATCTCATCTCATCTTATCTCATCTCAGTCTTTACCTTTATAATATATTATCTCATCTCATCTATATATCATTTAATCTCATCTCATCTTTATGACTTCACCTCATCTCAGATTATACATTATATTATCTATATCTCTTCATATCTCTTCTCATTTTTATATTATATTTTCTCATCTTATCTCATCTCATCTCATCTTTATCTGTGTCTCGTCTCATCTCTATCTTTATCTTATCTCATCTTATTTCATCTCGTCATTGTATCTTATCTTTTGATGATTTTATCTCATCTTTTTATTTATCTTTATCTCATCTCAATTTTTACCTTTATAATATATTATCATATCTCATCTCATCTATATCTCAACTAATCTCATCTCATCCTTATCTGACTTCATGTCATCTTGTCGTTATCTCATCTTAATCTTGATCTAAATGTTATCTTTGTTTCTTCTTATCTCTTCTTTTCTCATCTCTATATTATATTTTCTCATCTGATCTCATATTTATCTTTATCTTATCTCATCTTTATCTGACTTCATCTCATGTCATCACTATCTCATCTCAAACTTGATCTTTATATTACATAATATATTATCTTTATCTCTTTTTATCTCCTCTCATCTTCATATTGTATTTTCTCATCTCATTTTTATCTTTATCTCATCTCATCTTAATAATATAGACATGGATTTAATAACTGTAAAATCCTGTCCATGCTTCATGGTGATATCCAGATATTTTTATGTATTTTATTTTATAATACATTTCGCTTCTATTGACTTGTAGAATCTATAATACATCAATACAAACAGGTTGATAATTAATTGTTTTCTTTACATTTATTAACCTCATATTTCATCCTATATTGATTAACAAAGGCTCTGATTGGTTCTTTTCCTCTCTGACGTTCCATTATATTCCTGCAGGGACTCTGAGCAGCAAACAGTGAGTTAATGTTGACTTTAATGTGTTTTTTCTCTTCCTGTGTCACTGCAGCAGAGACCTGTGGTGAATCTGAGCGTCCTTTCCTTCCTTTATCTTGTTTTTTTCTTCTTCTTTTTCCTCCAGAGCAGACTGAATGTTTGCAGTGTTACAGTGAATCCAGGCCTCCCTTTTCCTTCCGATGAGGCAGCATTAATAAAGCGTCCATCTCCCCTTTCACAGTCGTAATCTGCTGCCATCTCGGGCCTCCAGCGCTAAATTATTCCTACAGGGCTGTGAAAAGGCAGCAGCGGGGCCCTTTAAGAGGCAAATGAGCATCCAGACGGCCAAACGTTGACTCTGAACCCAGAGATGTGACGAGAGAAGGTGTCCGCCATCGCCCCGGAGGCAAAGCCTGCTGGGTAATTTATCCTTTAACCCCTCAGCTGGTTGTTTCCGCAAGCAAAGCAACAGGACGACATAAACAGGCTGGAAGAACAGTTTACTGGCTGTTTTTAAGTTAAAATGTACTGGTTTATCTGAAAAAAACACTTCTGGAGCATTCTGATTATTATAGTATAATATTTAAATTTTATCTCTTCTTTCTGGTATAATATTTCATTTTTATCACTTTTTTCACTCCTAATATTTTATTTTATCTCTTCCTTTGTTTAATATTCATTTTATCTTCTTTTAGGTATAATATTTAATTTTATCTCTTTTTTCAGTGTAATATTTCACATTATCTTTTCTTTCAGGTAAAATATTTTATTTCTATCTTTTCTTTCAGGTGTAATATTTCATTCTTATCTCTTTTTGGGTATAATATTTCGTTTGATCTCTTCTTTCGGGTATAATTCATTTATATCTCTTCTTTTGGATATAATATTTCACTTTATCTCTTATTTCGAGTGTAATATTTCATGTTATCACCTTCGGGTGTAATATTTCATTTTATGTCTTCTTTCAGGTGTAATATTTCATTTTATCTCTTCTTTCAGGTGTCATATTTCATTTTATCTCCTTCTTCAGGTGTAATATTTCATTTTATGCCTTCTTTCAGGTGTAATATTTCATTGTATCTCTTCTTTTGGGTGTAATATTTCACTTTTATCTCGTTTTCCAGATGTAATATTTCATTCTTATCTCTTTTTCCAGGTGTAATATTTCAGTTTCATCTCTTCTTTCAGGTATAATATTTCAGTTTTATCTCTTTTTCCAGGTGTAATATTTCATTTTTATGTCTTCTTTTGGGTATAATATTTCATTTTATATCTTCTTTTGGGTTAACTATCTCCTTTTTATTTCTTCTTTCAGGTGTGAGGAAATCCAGTGACACTTTTTTAGGCAAATATTGGTGAATAAAAGCAAAAAATCACACTAAAACTTTTATTTCTATGGATTACATTCATATTCTGCAATTCTACCTTATGAGAGTGCAACAGACATGCTGTTCCGCCATTTACCAGTTGTTTTAAGGATTGATTTTACTGTTCTGATGTGTACATCTATCTTGATCTTATTTCATGTCATCTGTATCTTATCTTTATCGTATCTTCTCTCATCTCATATTTATCTTTACCTTATTTCATCTCATTTTTAAAATCTCATTTAATCTCTGTATTATCTTTACCGTGTCTCATCTCATCTCTTGTTTAGCTTTATCTTATTTCATCTCATCTCATCTTTCAGTTTTGTCCTTTAGTTCTGTGGATTTCTTTCATATTTAACAACAGGACGACACAAACCTGCTAAATCCACATTTATCGGTCATTTCAAGAAACATTTTTGCTTTTTTTTTATCTCTAAAGTTTCTTATCAAACATTCAGATCATCACAGGAAACCCAGAGTGACTTTTAAGTTTAATAAAAGCAGGTTTTGACATTAAAACTTCAGTTCTGGCCTTTATTTTTGTGGATTATATTCATATTCAATGATTCTACCACTACTGCAAAAAGAAAATTGTTGTAAATTGTTATTCAGAAATATCTAGAAAAAGAAGTTTTTCTTGACAGCCCATTTAATCTGGTTTAATCACTATAAATAAACTTAAATATTGTTTCACTAATATTTGAACATTTTAAAACTAATAATAAAATAATTTATTTATTCATGTAATGTTTAATAAGAAATAAAAATAATTTCATATTTATGCAAATTAATCCGTGTAAAAAAAGGCTTAATTACATTTTATTTTTGAATAAATTAAGGTGATGATTTTCCAGTTTTTAAACAAATGTTCTACATTTTAAATGTATTTATATGTTTATAGGGTTTAATCCTAGTAAATGATGCTCTGTTAATTTTTTTTTAATAATTTCATTTTAAATAAAATACAATCACATAATCAAATCCATATTTTTTTCTCACTTTTTTAGTTGCAGGTGTCAGAGATTTTGTGCTTCCTTTGTTTACTGTTGTTTACTGTTACTGTAATCTGGTTTATTCACTGTAAATAAGCTTTATTAGATGTTTTAATCATTTTAAATTATTGAAATAAATCATTTTATTTTACATTTTAATTAAATAATAATTTAATTTATGTTTTTACTCGTATCAGAGTAAAGCTTCTGTACTTTTTAAATGTATTTATGCATATTCAATGAAGTTTAATCACACTAAATCAGCTAAATTAAGTTTTATATTGGAATTAAAGTCATAGAAACTACATTTATATTTTTACTAAGATTTAAAACGTTTTTTATTTGTATGGATTTCTTGCTGGAAATAAACTTATTAAAAAAATAAAAATAATTAAGCTTATATGATTTTTGCTTGTTTTTTAGGACCAATTTTGACAGTTTTTAAAATTAATTAAATTAAATTAATTTCTATATTTATTTACATAATTTATTTTTAGTTTTGAATTAATTAAGGTTCTAAATGTTTTAATCAGTTTTTGATAATATTTACTATTTATATAGATTAATCACTGTAGATAAACTGAATAAAAATTTATTCATGAAATAATGCAACTCATAAACAAATAATGAAATGATATTTATTATTTCCTACCAAGATATTAGCAAACTGAATTATCAAATGATTATCAAATAAATTTGAAAAAAAATCTGTATTTTCTAATATATTTATATTCATGAGGAATTGTTAATATGTTATTAGAAAATAATCACTGTAAATAAGCTCAATGAAAGTTTAGTAATTTTTTTAAATAAAGTTTTTACTTGTTTGTATTGTTTTAATCAATTAAAGTCATAAAAATAATTCTTTTTAATTTTTATTTAAAAAATATTTTTAAGGCTTTGTTAATTTTTCAAAAATAATTTAATTTGAAATTACAACTTTTTTGATTTAAATAATTCTTTTTAACCAAAATAACAACAAATAAATCCTTTTTATTAGTTTATTTAATGCTTACAGTCATTTATTTCCTTAGAATTCAGTTCTGTACCTTTTAAATGTATTTATACACCTTTAATCAGGTTTCTCACTGTAAATAAGCTTAATTAAGCTTTTTTAAGAATTAAGGTTATATGTTTTTGTATTTTTGTGTTTGTTGGACCAATTTCTACATTTTTTTATTAACTGAAGCACGAAAATAAATTATATAGAATTTTAACAATTTTTAAGTTGTTTAAATTAATCATCCATACAAATACTGGAAAAAATAACAGCAAATAAGATTAAATAGATCTTATTTTTAATTAACTAAGGCTCTAATGTTTAAAATCAGTTTTTGATAATATATTAGCATTTTTCACTCTTTTTTTAACCAGTTTCTATTTTATTTAATCGCTTAAAGTCATAAACATATATTTTACTAAGATTTTAGGAATTTAATATTGTTAAATTAGTTTATTTTAAAAGTTTTTTCAAGCTGTGTTACATTTAAAATAATAATACAAATAATAATTTGTTTTTAAATACAATTTTTTCGATTTCAATAATTATTTTTAATCAAAAATAACAACAACTAAATCATTTTATTTGTTTATTTAATGCTTAGTCATTTTTTCCTCAGTCTGGAGCTCATTTTTATGTTAAACAAGAACTCAGTTGTGTTTTTATTTTCTGTAGGTGTCAGAGCCTTTCGCCTCCTTTGTTTACTGTTGTTTACTGTTGTTTACTGTTGTTGTTTAGAGCAGGACGTCATGGACAGCTACAGAGCTGTTCTTGTGTCCAGAAAGCGGAGCTTGTTTCTTTAAGAGGTTTCATCTCCAGCTGCTCCTGGATTCATCTCCTCTCCTCCTCCTCCTCCTCCTAACAATGGACATTCATCACGAGCCCCCCACGCTGCGTGTCGTGCGTGTTCTATTCAAGTCTCAGTACCAGGAGCGCGGCGGCTCCACTTCCACGGCTCCGTGACACCGGCGGCGCTCATTGTCGGAGGAGCCCCAGAAAAAGAGCCGCAGCGCCGGAGGAGGAGAACCGGCCGTCCCCGGGAGCCTCCAGCCTCCTTACCCGCCTCTCCTGCTCCCATCCTCGGCCGCTTTGCCCCCGGAGTCCCGCTGCCAGACCCTGGAGCTTACTGGAGCCTTTTTTTATTTTATAAATTTTGAATTTTTTGGAGCTTGAAGGAAGGAACCGGATGGTTGCTGGAGCTGGAGGACAGATGAGACCGAACAGGTGCAGATATGGCGGAAAACAGGAGTTGAATGAATGAATGAAGGAAGGTGTGTTTCTCAGGATTAGTCACAGAAATCGGAGCTAATTAGCGGCTTTTAATTGGAGAAGCTTCATCCCTCCTGATAATCTGACTGAAACCCTTCATCTTTTCTGTGTTTTTGAGCTCTAGCTGCTGATTGTCCAAACGCAATTCTTGTGAAATGATCGAACCGAACCTAGAATTGTGCCTGGACATCTGTTGCTGGAGCTCCTCTCCTCTCAGAAGAATCCACTTTCTCCTGGTTTCCAGCACGTTTTTATTCTTTCTGGGACTTTTCTGTTTCTCTTCCAGGGCCTCACACTTTAAAAACTGCATTTTTAGCTGATTGAGCTGCAAAAAAATGACAAATTTGGACTCAAGGAAACTCAGATTTATTCTGTTTAAAGTTCATTTAATCCTCAGAAGATCTGATATTTTTTTCTTCCTCTAATTGAAGTTTGCATGTATGAATGAAAAATTTGGAAAGAAACACTCATGTTTACTTACTTTTAAATCACAATTCATGTTAATATTCTGTATATGTGTCTCATTTTGCAGAAAATCAAAAGATGCAGTGGTTTATTTTATTTCTAAGACAAAATTGGACTATTTTCAGCAAAAAAAGCGCCAAATTTTATATTTTTTCTGCAAAAAAGGCCAACATTAGAAGTTTGTCTGCATAAAAAAGGCCAAAATTGGACTTTTTTCCTGCAATAAAGGACCAAAATTAGAGTTTTTTTCTGGCAAAAAAAGGCCAAAATTTGACTTTTTTTCTGCAAAAAAGGGCAAAATTTAGCTGTTTTCTGCACAAGTCGAAAGTTTGACTCTTTTCTGTACAAAAAGGCCAGAATTGGCCTTTTTTAAGCAAAAAAAAGGAAAAAATTTAACTCGTGAAAAAAAGACAAAAATTGGACTGTCTTCTGTACAAAAAGGCCAGAATTGGACTTTTTTCTGCAAAAAAATCCAAAAATCTGACTCTTTTCTGCAAAGAAAAGGCCAAAACTGAACTATTTTCTATTTAAAAAGACCAAAATTTTGACTCTTTAATGCAAAAAAGGACAAAATTGGACTCTTTTCCTCATAAAAAAGCCAAAATTTGACTTTTTTTCTGCAAAAAGAGGCCAGACTTTTGCTGAAACGAGGCTACAGTTGAATACTTTTCTGGAAAAAGTGGCCAAAATTGAACTATTGTGTCCATAAAAAGGCCAAAAATTGACTTTTTTCTGCAAAAAAGGTCAAAATTGTACTTTTTTGCTAAAAAATTGGATTATTTTCTCTTGAGAAACAAAAATAAAATTGAACTCTTTTCCTCATAAAAAGGCCAACATTTGACTCTTTAATGCAAAAAAGGCCAAAATTTGACTTTTTTCTGCAAAGAGGCCAGAATTTTGCTGAAAAGAGGCCACAGTGGAATACTTTTCTGCAAAAAAAGGCCAAAATTGAACTTTTTTCTGTAAAAAATGCCAGAATTGGACTTTTTCTTGCAGCAGCAGGAGGAAAACGAGGCCACGCAGCGAGATAAAGATGATAATTAAGTATTTTACAAGCTGGAAGGTTTTTTTTCCAACCTGTTGGAGTGAAACTAATATTTGTGAGCTGCTTCTTTCTCCGTTCAGGGAAGCTTTTATTGTCGATGCGCTGCTGAGCTTTTGTCGCCGCCTTTTGTTGGCGTTTTTTGGGGGATTATAATTAGCATAATTCTCCAGGAATGTATCATTTTAATTTAGTTTAACAAACCGTGACCTCTTCCAGGCCTTTATCCGCAGAAAGACGCCGTTACAAGCCGATAAAGTCCGTTTGTGCTGCTTCAGCTCTTAATGAATAATAAAGAATTCATTCGTCATCGCAGGAATCACAGCTCTGATTGGTTTTTAAACTCTTCTTGCATCTTTTCTTTCTCATTATTTCATTTTTCTTTCTTTGCATCCTCATTTTTATTGTTTAATTTCATTTCTAAGCTGCAGAGGTTGGAGTTGAAGCTAGAAATTTGGTCAAAAGATGTTTTTTTTTTTTTGTTTTTTAAGAGAAGTTTGCAATCCTCAGAAATTAAAAGATGCATCAATTCTGTCTAAACATGTGTCTCATTTTGCAGAAAATCTAAATATGCATCAGTTTTTTCTATTTCAAAGAGAAGTTTATGTGCAGAAATGAGAAATTTTAAGGGGAAATTCATATTTAATTATATTTCAAGTGCGTTTAATCCTCAGAAATCAAAAGATTCATATTTAAATCGCATTTCATGTTAATTTTCTGTCTAAATATGTGTCTCTGCAGAAAATCAAAACATTCATGGGTTTCTTCCATTTCTAAGATGAATTTGCAAGTAGAAAATAATACATTGTCAGGGGAAACTCACATTTATTTGCATTTAAAGTTAATTTAATCCACAGAAATCAAAACATGCATTGTTTTTTCTACTTCTAACAGAAGTTTGCATGAAGAAATGAGAAATTTTAAAAGGAAAGTTGTTTTTATTTACATCTAAATCACAATTCATGTTAATATTCTGTCTAAATATGTGTCTCATTTTGCAGAAAATCTAAATATGCATTGGTTTATTTTGTTTGTAAGAGAAATTTGCATGTAGAAAAGAACTTTTTTTTATAGAAAATTCATATTTATTTAGATATTAAACATGCATTTAATCTTCAGAAATAAGAAGATTCAGTGTGTTTTTCTATTTTTAAGACAAGTTTGTTTGAAGAAATTAGAAATCTGAAAAGGAAACTCATATTTATTAATATTTAAAGTCAATTTAATCCTCAGAAATCAAAAGATGCATTGATTTTTCTACTTATGATGAGTTTGTATGAAGAAATGCAAAATTTTTAAAGCAAAATTCATATTTGTTAATATTTAAAGTGCATTTAATCCTCAGAAATCAAAAGATGAATCATTTTTTCTACTTATTCTATACGTTTGTATGAAGAAATGATAATTTAAAAAAACAACTCATATTTATTATTATTTAAAGTGCATTTCATCGACAGAAATTCCAACATCCATCGGTTTTTCTCCTTTTTATAGAAGTTTGCATGAAGAAATGAAAAATTTTGCAAGGAATTTCGTATTTATTTATCTTTAAAGTGCATTTAATTTTAATATATTTATCTATATATGTGTCTCATTTTGCAGAATATTGAAAAATTCATTGCTTTATTCTGTTTCTAAGAGAAATCTGTATGCAGAAATGACTAATTTTTAAAGGAAACTCATATTTAATGTATTTAAAGTTCATTTAATCCTCATGAATGAGAAGATCTGATGTTTTTTGTCTACTTTAATAGAAGTTTGCATGGAGAAAAAAACATTTTTAATAGGAAACTTATTTATTTAGATATTTAATGTGCATTTAATTTTCAGAAATCAAAATATGCACAGTTTTTCTATTTCTAAGACAGTTAGAAATGAGAAATTTTAAAAGGAAACATATTTGTTTATATTTAATATGCATTTAATCATCAGAAAATAAAACATGCATTGTGTTTTTTTCTATTTCTACTATAAGCTTGCAGGTAAAAATGAGAAATTAAAAAAAGAAACTTATATTTATTTACATTTAAAAAGCAATGAATGTCAATATTCTGTCTAAATATGTGTCTCATGCAAAAAAATCAAAAGATTCTTTCTTTTTTCTATTTCTAAGACAAAACTGGACTCCTTTCAGCAAAAGAATTGCCAAAATTTGATTTTTTCCTCTGCAAAAAAGGCCAAAATTGGACTTTTTCCTGGAAAAAAAGGTCAAAATTGAACTCTTTTCTGTAATAAAAGTTTATCAACATTTTCTGCTAAAAGGGAAAATCTAAATCTGCATTGTTTTTTTCATTTCTAATTGAAGTTTGTATGCAGAAATGAGAAATTTTAAGGGGAAAATAATATTTATTTACATTTAAATCGCATTTAATGTTAATATTCTGTCTAAATATGTCTCTTTTGCAGAAAATCAAAACATTCATTGGTTTATTCTATTTCTAAGATGAATTTGCATGTAGAAAATAACCACTTTTCAGGGGAAACTCATATTTAATTCTAATAAAAGTGCATTTAATCCCCAGAAATCAAAACATACATCGGTTTTTGGTCCGTGTACGGATCTGGTAACTGGATTTTCAGTTCTGAAACGGGTATTGAAAAACAGAAAAGGACTGGTTATTTGATTTTCGTTTTAAAATACAAAAATTAAAATTGAAATACAAGGCGTTTTTCCTTTTCATGATCAAACAGGGATATACGATTTTTTTTTAAAATGCTTTGATTTTCGTTTTATATTTAGAATAACAAAAAAGTAAAATTAGTAAGAGACAGAAACGAAAAAAGGTCCGTTTTTTCATTTTCTGAGACCGGAAGTGGTCATCAGGAAGTGTGGAGCCAAACAGAGTTCGGTGCATAGACTGGATCTAATTTTTTTTCGTCAGTTTTCATGGTCAAAATGAGAGATCAGGTGGCTGATCTTAAAATAAATCAATACTGATTTTTTATAGAGTGTTAAAGTTTTACGAAGCCAGGGGGTGGGACTACTTCATTGACAGTCTGGTCTGGAATGATTGACAGGTCCTATGGAGGAGGCAGCAGAGACTCTGCTCTCCTCGTTTGGATTAATTCTGATATAATAACTGTTGGTTTATTTATCGGTGCAGCAGCAGAACATTTTCCACAGACAGTTTTCCTGCCCGTTGGCTTGTTTTAACCAGTTTTCTACCTTCGGCTGATTCTACCAGCAGACACTGAAAGGACTCTGATAGTTCGGTAAGTTAATGTTTATTTTCGTATCGGTGCCGCTTTTAATGCACTTTATATGCAGCTTTAGTGTCAGATGTAATGTGTGCCATGCACTCCAGATGTTGGTGGAGTTTATTTCTGTCTGTGTTGACCAGTTAGCATCTGGTAAATATTAGTTTTAATGTTAGCGATGCTAACCGAGCTAGCTGCTCAGTCGTAGCCTGATTAAAGCTAACGTAGCATTAAGCTAACGTAGCATTAAGCTAACGTAGCATCAAGCTAATGTGCTGAGTTTCATGTAAACAGCTGAAGTGTGTTGTGTTCCTGTAATGTGGTTCATTAAGTTCATAAAACTGTGGCTGGTTGACATTAATGTAACATTCAGGAAACTTAAATGTGATTAAAACAGTAACGTTAATGTTCTAGTTGTCAGTAATCAGCTTTAATATGACACTAAAACAGACTGATAGTTTTAAATGACATCAGTTTCATAAATTTGTTGAAAATTGTCTCATTTGTTGTTGTGATGTTGCTGCCTATTCATTAAAACCAGATGATCCGTGTTGAAGACACGTTTAGTTCTAGTATCAGAAGTACAAGAAGGAAAATGGAAGTTTAATTCTGCTACATCAAAGATTTCAGGAATAAAATAACTAAATGAGTCTTTATGCCTCAAACTTTATTTTACAAGAAAGAAATAATGAAATAATCACAGATAATAACAATATAAATAGCAGAGAAAACTTGAGAGAATAATTTCCTGAAAAGTCTGTGAAGGAAAAGCAGCTTTTTATCCTGAAAGATCAGAATCAGCTCCAACATCTGCATCTGACAGAATCAAGTCAACCAGAAAGAAAAGCAAAAAGAAAATGACTTCTTTCTGATCACATCTGTTCCGCTGCTCACAGGCTGCTGCTGCTCACATTCTTCACATTTATAGTCCACTTTTAAAAGTTCAGCAGACAGGTGCTCTGCTTTGGAGTGTGACGATGTCGTCGGTGATGTGGAGAGTGAAGTTTCTGTTTCACCCACAGCGTGCTTTAGGGCAGCCGGGTTGGACTTGGTTTGAAATACTGACCGACAGCTCAGATTTACCTGTCTGTAGTTCCGTTTTGATGGATGTTAAACTTTCACTCAAAGCCTCCAGGAGCTGGGTCTTTAAAATAACCGCTGTCTCGTTACAGAGTGAAAGTAGAAGTTCCTCCTGAAGGTCAGAGATTGCAGCATCTGAGGGCTTCTTCAAAAGAAGACATAGTTGATGAAGGCGTTCTGGAGCAGGACCAGAAAGACCACGACCAAGCAGCCTTGAGATCTTAGGCAGCATCTCCCTCAGGTGGGTGTCAACAGTGTTCACAGTCAGGTCTGTGGTAATCCCGTCAAAAAACAAAACAGAAAAAAATCTAGATTATAAATCAACATGTAACCAAAGCACTCTGTGTATAATGCCATAGTATAGGACGTAGTTCAGAAAATGTCAAAGTATAGTATACTTTTCAAGAATAACATAGTATGGCCTGTAGTTCATAGTATAGCATGTCGCTCTAAAAACGTCGTAGTTTAGCATGTCGTGCTAAAAACGTGCCAGATAATGAAATAATGTAAAGGAGGCCCGTGAAAAACACTCCAGAAAGGTTTTCTTTGAAAAAAAAATCATCATGAATTTTGGCGCAAAAAAAACGCCTTACTATACTATGTCGAAAAAAAAGGCGATTTTTCAAACATGTTGTAAAAACGTGCCATATGATGAAATAATGTAAAGGAGGCCGTGAAAAACACTCCAGAACGGTTTTCTGTGAAAAAAAATCATCATGAATTTTGGCGCAAAAAAACGCCTTACTATACTATGTCGAAAAAAATGCGATTTTTCAAACATGTTGTAAAAACATGCCATATGATGAAATATTGTAAAGGAGGCCGTGAAAAACACTCCAGAAAGGTTTTCTTTGAAAAAAAAATCATCATGAATTTTGGCGCAAAAAAAAACGCCTTACTATACTATGTCGAAAAAAAATGTGATTTTTCAAACATGTTGTAAAAACGTGCCATATGATGAAATAATGTAAAGGAGGCCGTGAAAAACACTCCAGAATGGTTTTCTTTGAGAAAAAAAATCATCATGAATTTTGGCGCAAAAAAAAACGCCTTACTATACTATGTCGAAAAAAAAGGCGATTTTTCAAACATGTTGTAAAAACGTGCCATATGATGAAATAATGTAAAGGAGGCCGTGAAAAACACTCCAGAATGGTTTTCTTTGGAGAAAAAAAATCATCATGAATTTTGGCGCAAAAAAAAACGCCTTACTATACTATGTCGAAAAAAAAGGCGATTTTTCAAACATGTTGTAAAAACGTGCCATATGATGAAATAATGTAAAGGAGGCCATGAAAAACACTCCTAAAGGTTTTCTTTAAAAAAAAAAAATCATCATGAATTTGGCGCAAAAAAATGCCTTACTATACTATGTCGAAAAAAAATGCAATTTTTCAAACATGTTGTGAAAACGTGCCATATGATGAAATAATGTAAAGGAGGCCGTGAAAAACACTCCAGAAAGGTTTTCTTTGAAAAAAAAAAAATCATCATGAATTTTGGCGCAAAAAAAACGCCTTACTATACTATGTCGAAAAAACATGCGATTTTTCAAACATGTTGTAAAAGCGTGCCATATGATGAAATAATGTAAAGGAGGCTGTGAAAAACACTCCAGAACGGTTTTCTTTGAAAAAAAATCATCATGAATTTTGGCGCAAAAAAACGCCTTACTATACTATGTCGAAAAAAATGCGATTTTTCAAACATGTTGTAAAAACATGCCATATGATGAAATATTGTAAAGGAGGCCGTGAAAAACACTCCAGAAAGGTTTTCTTTGAAAAAAAAATCATCATGAATTTTGGCGCAAAAAAAAACGCCTTACTATACTATGTCGAAAAAAAATGTGATTTTTCAAACATGTTGTAAAAACGTGCCATATGATGAAATAATGTAAAGGAGGCCATGAAAAACACTCCTAAAGGTTTTCTTTGAAAAAAAAATCATCATGAATTTTGACGCAAAAAAAAACGCCTTACTATACTATGTCGAAAAAAAAGGCGATTTTTCAAACATGTTGTAAAAACTTGCCATATGATGAAATAATGTAAAGGAGGCCGTGAAAAACACTCCAGAAAGGTTTTCTTTAAAAAAAAAAAAATCATCATGAATTTTGGCACAAAAAAACGCCTTACTATACTTGTCGAAAAAAAATGCGATTTTTCAAACATGTTGTAAAAGCGTGCCATATGATGAAATAATGTAAAGGAGGCCTGTGAAAAACACTCCAGAACGGTTTTCTTTGAAAAAAAATCATCATGAATTTTGGCGCAAAAAAACGCCTTACTATACTATGTCGAAAAAAAATGCGATTTTTCAAACATGTTGTAAAAACATGCCATATGATGAAATAATGTAAAGGAGGCCGTGAAAAACACTCCAGAAAGGTTTTCTTTGAAAAAAAATTCATCATGAATTTTGGCGCAAAAAAAAACGCCTTACTATACTATGTCGAAAAAAAATTTGATTTTTCAAACATGTTGTAAAAACGTGCCATATGATGAAATAATGTAAAGGAGGCCGTGAAAAACACTCCAGAATGGTTTTCTTTGGAGAAAAAAAATCATCATGAATTTTGGCGCAAAAAAAAACGCCTTACTATACTATGTCGAAAAAAATGCGATTTTTCAAACATGTTGTAAAAACATGCCATATGATGAAATATTGTAAAGGAGGCCGTGAAAAACACTCCAGAAAGGTTTTCTTTGAAAAAAAAATCATCATGAATTTTGGCGCAAAAAAAACGCCTTACTATACTATGTCGAAAAAAAATGTGATTTTTCAAACATGTTGTAAAAACGTGCCATATGATGAAATAATGTAAAGGAGGCCGTGAAAAACACTCCAGAATGGTTTTCTTTGAGAAAAAAAATCATCATGAATTTTGGCGCAAAAAAAAACGCCTTACTATACTATGTCGAAAAAAAATGCAATTTTTCAAACATGCTGTAAAAACGTGCCATATGATGAAATAATGTAAAGGAGGCCGTGAAAAACACTCCAGAAAGGTTTTCTTTAAAAAAAAAAAAATCATCATGAATTTTGGCGCAAAAAAACGCCTTACTATACTATGTCGAAAAAAATGCGATTTTTCAAACATGTTGTAAAAGCGTGCCATATGATGAAATAATGTAAAGGAGGCTGTGAAAAACACTCCAAGAAGATCTTCTTTGAGAACAACAATGATTATGAATTTTGGCGCAAAAAAACGCCTTACTATACCATGTCGAAAAAAAATGCGGTTTTTCAAACATGTTGTAAAAACGTGCCATATGATGAAATAATGTAAAGGAGGCCATGAAAAACACTCCTAAAGGTTTTCTTTAAAAAAAAAAATCATCATGAATTTTGGCGCAAAAAAATGCCTTACTATACTATGTCGAAAAAAAATGCAATTTTTCAAACATGTTGTGAAAACGTGCCATATGATGAAATAATGTAAAGGAGGCCGTGAAAAACACTCCAGAAAGGTTTTCTTTGAAAAAAAATCATCATGAATTTTGACGCAAAAAAAACCGCCTTACTATACTATGTCGAAAAAAAAGGCGATTTTTCAAACATGTTGTAAAAATGTGCCATATGATGAAATAATGTAAAGGAGGCCGTGAAAAACACTCCAGAACGGTTTTCTTTGAAAAAAAAAATCATCATGAATTTTGGCGCAAAAAAACGCCTTACTATACTATGTCGAAAAAAAAGGCGATTTTTCAAACATGTTGTAAAAACGTGCCATATGATGAAATAATGTAAAGGAGGCCGTGAAAAACACTCCAGAAAGGTTTTCTTTGAAAAAAAAATCATCATGAACTTTGACGCAAAAAAAACGCCTTACTATACTATGTCGAAAAAAAAATGCGATTTTTCAAACATGTTGTAAAAACGTGCCATATGATGAAATAATGTAAAGGAGGCCGTGAAAAACACTCCAGAACGGTTTTCTTTGAAAAAAAAAATCATCATGAATTTTGGCGCAAAAAAAACGCCTTACTATACTATGTCGAAAAAAAATGCGATTTTTCAAACATGTTGTAAAAACGTGCCATATGATGAAATAATGTAAAGGAGGCCGTGAAAAACACTCCAGAAAGGTTTTCTTTAAAAAAAAAAACGATCATCATGAAATTTGGCGCAAAAAAAACGCTTTACTATACTATGTCGAAAAAAAAAATGCGATTTTTCAAACATATTGTAAAAACGTGCCACATGATGAAATAATGTAAAGGAGGCCGTGAAGAACACTCCAGAACGGTTTTCTTTGGAAAAAAAAATCATCATGAATTTTGGCGCAAAAAAACGCCTTACTATACTATGTCGAAAAAAAATGCGATTTTTCAAACATGTTGTAAAAACGTGCCATATGATGAAATAATGTAAAGGAGGCCATGAAAACCACTCCTAAAGGTTTTCTTTAAAAAAAAAAAAAAATCATCATGAATTTGGCGCAAAAAAACGCCTTACTATACTATGGCGAAAAAAAAGGCGATTTTTCAAACATGTTGTAAAAACGTGCCATATGATGAAATAATGTGAAGAAGGCCGTGAAAAACACTCCAGAAAGGTATTCTTTGAAAAAAAAAATCATTATGAATTTTGACGCAAAAAAACCCACCTTACTATACTATGTCGAAAAAAAATGTGATTTTTCAAACATGTTGTGAAAACGTGCCATATGATGAAATAATGTAAAGGAGGCCGAGAAAAACACTCCAGAAAGGTTTTCTTTGAAAAAAAAAATCATGAATTTTGGTGCAAAAAAAACGCCTTACTATACTGTCGAAAAAAATGCGATTTTTCAAACATGTTGTAAAAACGTGCCATATGATGAAATAATGTAAAGGAGGCCGTGAAAAACACTCCAGAACGGTTTTCTTTGGAAAAAAAAAATCATCATGAATTTTGGCGCAAAAAAACGCCTTACTATACTATGTCGAAAAAAAAGGCGATTTTTCAAACATGTTGTAACAACATGCCATATGATGAAATAATGTAAAGGAGGCCGTGAAAAATACTCCAGAAAGGTTTTCTTTGAAAAAAAAATCATCATGAACTTTGGCGCAAAAAAAACGGTTTACTATACTATGTCGAAAAAAAAAATGCGATTTTTCAAACATGTTGTAAAAACGTGCCAGATAATGAAATAATGTAAAGGAGGCCGTGAAAAACACTCCAGAAAGGTTTTCTTTAAAAAAAAAAAAAATCATCATGAATTTTGGCGCAAAAAAACGCCTTACTATACTGTCGAAAAAAATGCGATTTTTCAAACATGTTGTAAAAGCGTGCCATATGATGAAATAATGTAAAGAGGCTGTGAAAAACACTCCAAGAAGATCTTCTTTGAGAACAACAATGATTATGAATTTTGGCGCAAAAAAACGCCTTACTATACCATGTCGAAAAAAAATGCGGTTTTTCAAACATGTTGTAAAAACGTGCCATATGATGAAATAATGTAAAGGAGGCCATGAAAAACACTCCTAAAGGTTTTCTTTAAAAAAAAAAAATCATCATGAATTTGGCGCAAAAAAATGCCTTACTATACTATGTCGAAAAAAAATGTGATTTTTCAAACATGTTGTGAAAACGTGCCATATGATGAAATAATGTAAAGGAGGCCGTGAAAAACACTCCAGAAAGGTTTTCTTTGAAAAAAAATCATCATGAATTTTGACGCAAAAAAAAACGCCTTACTATACTATGTCGAAAAAAAATGCGATTTTTCAAACATGTTGTAAAAACGTGCCATATGATGAAATAATGTAAAGGAGGCCATGAAAAACACTCCTAAAGGTTTTCTTTTAAAAAAAAAATCATCATGAATTTTGACGCAAAAAAAAACGCCTTACTATACTATGTCGAAAAAAAAGGCGATTTTTCAAACATGTTGTAAAAATGTGCCATATGATGAAATAATGTAAAGGAGGCAGTGAAAAACACTCCAGAAAGGTTTTCTTTAAAAAAAAGAAAAAAAAAACATCATGAATTTTGGCGCAAAAAAAACGCCTTTCTATACTATGTCGAAAAAAATGCGATTTTTCAAACATGTTGTAAAAACGTGCCATATGATAAAATAATGGAAAGGAGGCCATGAAAAACACTCCAGAAAAGTTTTCTTTGAAAAAAAAATCATGAATTTTGGTGCAAAAAAAACGCCTTACTATACTATGTCGAAAAAAAATGCGATTTTTCAAACATGTTGTAAAAACGTGCCATATGATGAAATAATGTAAAGGAGGCCATGAAAAACACTCCTAAAGGTTTTCTTTTAAAAAAAAATTCATCATGAATTTGGCGCAAAAAAAAAACGCCTTACTATACTATGTCGAAAAAAAATGCAATTTTTCAAACATGTTGTGAAAACGTGCCATATGATGAAATAATGTAAAGGAGGCCGTGAAAAACACTCCAGAAAGGTTTTCTTTGAAAAAAAATCATCATGAATTTTGGCGCAAAAAAAAACGCCTTACTATACTATGTCGAAAAAAAAGGCGATTTTTCAAACATGTTGTAAAAACGTGCCATATGATGAAATAATGTAAAGGAGGCCGTGAAAAACACTTCAGAAAGGTTTTCTTTGAAAAAAAAACAATCATCATGAAATTTGGCGCAAAAAAAACGCCTTACTTTACTATGTCGAAAAAAAAAATGTGATTTTTCAAACATGTAAAAACGTGCCATATGATGAAATAATGTAAAGGAGGCCGTCAAAAACACTCCAGAAAGGTTTTCTTTAAAAAAAAGAAAAAAAAATCATCATGAATTTTGGCGCAAAAAAACGCCATCGTATACTATGTCGAAAAAAAAGCGTTTTTTCAACATGTTGCAAAAATTTGCCATATGATGAAATAATGTAAAGGAGGCCGTGAAAAACACTATGGTAAGGTTCTCATAGTATAGCATGTCGCTCTAAAAACGTCATAGAAAAGCCTTTAGTCCACAAAACGTTGTTATGTCCCGGCTGTCTGAAGTAGGTGAGGAGCAACACAAAAACAGTCCAAACGCTGGTTTCCAGAGGGTTAGATGAGTATTTATTTGAAAGAGTAAGTTTACAACAACACAACATGTGAGGGGGTTAAAAGCAAATGGGTGTTAGTAAAATAAAAATAAATAAACAGAACTAAAAGTGAACTCCACGTTGACATTGATGGGCATTCCAACCAGGAACAAAGTAAAAGATAATCAATAGGAA